>NC_052500.1:31204390-31317014 GCF_016617805.1 Bactrocera tryoni | reverse complement strand
GTCGGCCAATAATTTCGGGCTTTTTTCACGACGAGCTTCGCCCAAATGATCACAGTCTGGCCGGTC
Organism: Bactrocera tryoni; assembly: GCF_016617805.1. Classification (NCBI taxonomy): domain Eukaryota; kingdom Metazoa; phylum Arthropoda; class Insecta; order Diptera; family Tephritidae; genus Bactrocera; species Bactrocera tryoni. The sequence continues at coordinate 31,316,948 of NC_052500.1, read as the reverse complement.
TGAAGGAATTCCATATTCCATGTACCATAACTCGATATTCGAAAAAAACTATCAACATAACCTTGATTTTTGACCTGCTTTAACGTGCTTTTTCGCCTTCGGGTCACCTTTGCCACAATATTCGGTGGACTGATTTCTTAAAAAATTACACCAATTATTGGTTTTATTTACTGTGAAGAGCAATCGATACAATTAAGTTCTGAGTATAACAATTAAACAGCCGTGACGACTTCTTTTGCAGAAACGAATTCGCTGAACCCAATTTTCGATTCCTTTTTCCACTAAGTGGTATGTCATGCGTAGTACGTCGAATATTGAATTCTAAAGTTTGTAATGAGAGTGCGATTTACTGCTAACGACCAATGACTTCAAATAACTTCACAAGAAATAGTCTTACGGTGTTAAATCACAACTTCTTGGAGGCTAGTCAATAACAAAATTTCTTGAAAAAATATTATCGCTGCATTTTTGAAATAATCGAGTCCTCAAACTAATTCTGTCTTTTTGGCCATAAAAAATAAGTTCACATCGATCTATACCGCTCTCCATTGACAATAACGGTGTCACCAGTTTCATTTCGATAGAAGTACGGACGGATGGTTCCACCAAACCAAAAACCACACCCAACTGTTAAGTTATGTGAATGTAAGTGTTGCTTCAAAATTAATTATGGATTTTCTTCGAACCTGAATCGATAGTTTTGTTTTATAATTCTCTTAAAAGCATCGTTATCACTTGCGAGCGGTTCCGAGCCCAAATCATCAAATTCACGAGTGAGAACAATTTTATACGGATGCAAACTCAAATCCGCCAGGTTGTGGTTTGAGACAGACCCAATTCTTGAGAATGTCTTGGAATCGATAAATTGCGGATTACAGCAACTTTTGCCTGAACGGTAGTAATATATTCATTACGTCGAGCGGTTCTTTGCCTTATTGGCACTTGAACATACTGTAAAGAAAATGTGCACTCTAAATTTTTAAGAGTTCGACGAATAGCGATCACAGTTGGACGATTATTACGACCATGAAATGGCAAAAGCGCATGAAAAAATGAAATAGGATAATTATTAGTTTGATAATAAAGTTTAATTATTTGTAAATGTTGTTCTTGAGTATATCTTTTCGTAATCATATTGTAAAAATTACTGAATTGAATGAAAAAAATTACACTTCAAGACATATTAAAAATGGCCGGCACTTATAAATCATTGCATCCCTTGTTAAAAAGCAAGTATTTTTATACCCTGAACTGTAACGAAGCATGTAACACCCAGAAGGAAACGTCAGAAACCCTATAATATCTTAGATAGCATAAATAATTGCATGACGAGTTAAGTCGATTTAGCCTTGTCCGTCTGTATAAACGTGAACTAGTCTCTCAATGAGATATCGATCCGAAAATTTTCAGATCGGACCACTATAGCATATATCTGAAGTCAAGGATTTTTCTTGATTTTGAATTTGTGAACACACCCAGAGTTACTTTATATATCTGCCAAAATTTTAATCGAATATCCAGTTACAAAACGAACTGCATTTCGCGCCAAAGGTGAGTAATGTCATCCATATTTGCATATCACACAAATGCTGTTTGAAATGAAATCAACTAAGAAAGATTTTTTACTAATTTTCTGCAAAAATAATGGAATTAAAGGGGATACACGACTTAAATAATAAACAATAAAAATGTCTAAGAATTCCAATGGGTTTTAATAATATTTTGAGAAACAAGCATCATTTGTAACTTTCAGATCATCCGATTCACAGAAACGGTACACACAATTCAGACGATCTTGGACATTGAGCCGCATTAACTTCTTGTGTTGCAATCGAGCTGCATTTTCGGCAATATGTGTACCACTAGATATAAGTATTGCACAATCTTATCTCTTAATAAGCAATTAAATATTGCAGAATTTCCAGAAATTATTGAAACTGAAAATTAAAAAACAAAAATATATACGTTTGTATTTATATTAAATGTACACATACATATATTTCGGTATTTTAGTTCTCTCATGTAGCCTTAGCCTTAGTACACCTTAATATAAATATTTGTGTTAGTTATATTGCACATATATAATAAGATCATCTTAGCATACAAGGATTTGTAATGCTCGCACTCGTTGTGCATGTACTCGATAAGCACTTGTGTTTATACGCCTGAAAGCACACTACCACCTGCAGAGTGTACGTGCTAGTGACACTACAAACATATTCGCCTACGAGAGCTGAAATCATAAAGAGCAAAACTAACCAAATAGGATGGAAGTAAAATCATTTTGGCCAGTAGGCATTAAATAAAGGAAATGCTGCAGTGGCAAAAAACCAACGCAAGATAAACGATATACAAACGCACACACTTACATATGCATATTGTATATATCTGCTACATGCATGCGTGTGAATTTATGTGTGCAAGTTGATTACATTAGTTTGCAGGTGCACTTAGTGCAGCCTCAACCAAAATACATTTGCCGAATTACATAATACTTGTAGCGAAGCTTAGCAAATATGCGCATGAAAGAAATGTTCTTAAATATGACTATATAGAGGATAAAGTTAACTTTAGAGCTTGTAAGTTAAGTAAAATTATCGTGCAGTGAGAGGTTTATAATTCAATGAGAGGGCATATTGTTATTGTTGTTTTGTGTTTTGAAAGCTTCATTCAAGAGCCTTTGCGTATTGCGTACTTATGGTAGGAGTGAGATGAGTGCGGGAATATCGGTTATTTAGTGAAATCGTAAAAGTTTGTTTCATTCAAAATATTCGTAAATATTTAGAAAAAATAAAACCAATGTAAATTTTGTGTAATATTTACATACATGTAGTATTTACTTATGCCTGAGTTTATTCAAAACTTTTAAGTAAAAACGGTAATTGAAAGCATTTGTATAGTTTTAGCAAATTCATGAAAATATTATTTACCAATAGCATTTCAGCACAAATTTATGTTTTAATGGTCTGCAATTTTTCCAATTTATTTATCGCAATGTCCGCATTTAAGAAATCATAGAGTGAAATATAACAAACAAAATCATGGACAAAATTCGATCAAATATGGACATTATAAGTACTATCTGCCTCTGCCTTTTTCTATATATCTCACTCTCTCTTTCCATCTCTGTATATACAGAGCACAGCATGCACTAGTTTTCATGAGATTTATTATACAAGGTGTGCTCCAAAGTAAATAGGACTTACAAAAACTCAGTTTATTTTATTCAAAATAGTCTCCTTCCGCTTTAATACAGCTTTTTGCACGGTCCAAAAGCATGTCGAACGAGTGCTTTAGCTCGTTGGTCTGTATGGCCGCCAGTATGCCGGTGCAAGCCTTTTAAATGGCCTCTTCGTTTGCATAACGTTTTCCTTTCATGGACAAATGCATTTTTCCAAAAAGGAAGAAGTCGCACGGTGCCATATCAGGTGAATACGGGGAGTGGTTAATGGTTAAAATGTGATTTTTGGTCAAATAATCGGTCACAAGCGTCGATCGGTGAGACGGATTCTGAGCAATTTTTGGTCGTCAGTCAGTTTGTGCGGAACAAACCGTGCACATACCTCTCGGAAGTCGATCAAAATGCGATAAATCGATGTTTTGGAGATGTTCAATTCTATTTCCATGAATTTCAATTATGATTTTGACTGATTTTTGACGAACTGTGCGTGAAGTTTCGATGGAATTTCCGGTGATCACGGATTTTGATTGGCCTACATGTTGATCGTCATTTATGTCCTCACGACCACTTTGAAGACGTTGAAACCACTCATGCACTCTGCTACAGGATAGGCAATCATCGCCATAAACTTGTTTCATCAATTGAAATGTTTCAGTAAAAGTTTTACCAATTTTAAATCAGAATTTAATGTTGGCTCTTTGTTGGAAGCTCATTTTCGCACCGATAACACAAACATACCTACACTTAAAACGGAATAACTTCACTTCCAATCAATGAAATGTCATGAAATTCTCACTGGACAATCAATAAAGATAGCAGATTCTAACGCATTAGTCCACATATAGATGGCGCCACCAGAGCACTAGATTCGAAAAGTCCTGCTTACTTTGGAACCCTCCCTGTATACTTAAATCTGAAATATTTTATTTCAAATTAAGTAGCTCATCGTCCCCTTTTTTTGCGTTTATAGCCGAAAAGAACAAAACGCTATGTCACTCATTGATAACATAATTAAAAGGCATAGAATGCTGGCTTGTCTTGGCTAAGCTGTGGTTTTTAACCTATAAAAGTGAACTAGAGGAGCAGTATTCAATATTGAATATATCAGTCAAGATGTCGGTGTGTTTATGTAATATAGGATAAATATTTAGTTTAAATAACAGTTTGTATCTCCGGCCAAATACTTGATATACTTTAAAATAAAAAACTTGGCTGATAAAGTGTTATTTGTGGAATTGTTTAATGATATGTAAAGCTTTCGCTTCATCATCTATTGAAATTAATACATAGCGACGTATTTTTTATAGTATGTTATACTATATATTCACGTACATCACAAAATGTCATCAAATCGGCGGATAGTAATTTTTAACTTTATAGAAACTCGAATTGAACTGAATGATCTAGAAGCTTCTAAAATTATTGAAATTTAAGTTGTAGTTGGGAAGAAAAATAACAATTCGAGCGATATATAAATCTTTCCCACTTTCCCAATCGAAGATACTTAAAAACAACTTTTTACCGATTTTAAGAAGATTGATTAAAATAATTTGATAAATTTGAAATGCTTCTAACTTGCTTTTCAATCTAAAGAATCGGCTGCAAATTATACCGATAATTATTGTATTATATTATATACAGGGTGGAGCGAATAGTAATAGAATGGATTTTCTTCCGTCACTGTACTCCGGAGCGTGCGAGCACCGTCTGGATTCGGTAGGGGGCATTCCTAGAAAACGAGCGAGCTGGTGAGTTATCTCCGAGCCCCTGGTGAGTTAGAACAAACATTCTCGCGCGACGTGTTTCTGTGAGTGGCAAAAGCCAAAAATGCAACGTTCGTTAGAGCAGAGGTATGTGATTAAATTCTGTAAGAAACTCGGTAAATCTGCGACAGAGACGTTTGATATGATTAAGCTGGCTTACTCAGATGTTGCTTTAGCTAGAAGTGGTGTGTTTCGGTAGCACCAGGCCTTTTTGAGGGGCCGTTAAGAGGTCGCTGATGAAGACCGGAATAATCAGCAAATCCAAAATGAAAACGATAGTTATTGTCTTTTTTGACATCAAATATATTGTTAACTATCAATTGGTTCCTCCTGGACAAACCGTCAACGCGAAGTTTTACATGGAAGTCTTCAAAATACTCAAACGAAAGGTCAATCGGGTCCGACAAGACATCGCAGCGGATTGAAAGTTGTACCACGACGACGCCCCGGCACACAACGTTTTCGGAGCCGTCTTGCAGCCTTATTACTTTACAAACCCTGTATCTTTAGGAAAGGATACGCATGAGCGCAAAATCGCAGGCAGCCGCACTTAGGACATTTTTACTACTCAGTGCATTTATTATACAAGGTGTGTTTCAAAGTAAACAGGACATTTTGAATCTAGTACCCCCTGGTGGAGCCATCTATATGTCAACGGGCGCGTTAGAATCTGCTATCTTTATCGATTGTCTAATGGGAATTTCATGACATTTCATTAATTGGAAGTGAAGTTATTGCGTTTGAAGTGTCAGTATGTTTGTGTTATCGTTGCGAAAATGAGCTTCGAACAAAGAGCCAACACTAAATTCTGTTTTACTTTTACCGAAACGTTTCATTTGATGAAACAAGTTTATGGCGATGATTGCCTATCCCGTAGCTGAATGCACGAGTGGTTTCAACGTTTTCAAAGTGGTCGTGAGGACATAAATGACAATCAACATGTGGGCAATCAAAATCCGTGATCACCGGAAATTCCATCGAAACTGTACCAAAAATCATCATAGAAATTCATGGAAATGGAAGTGAACATCTCCAAAACATCGATTTATCATATTTGACTGAATATTTGGGCTTACGAAAGGTATGTGCACGGTTTGTTCGGCTCAAATCGACTGACGACCAAAAATTTCTCAGAATCTAACAATCGAAGAACATCTTGTGACCGATTATTTGACCAAAAATCACATTTAAACCATTAATCACTCCTCATATTTACCTGATATGTCACCGTGCGACTTCTTCCTTTTCGGAAAAATGCATTTGCCCATCAAAGGAAAGCGTTATGCGGACGTAGAGGTCATTCAAAAAGCTTACACCGGCATACTGGCGGCCATACCGGCCAACGAGCTAAAGCGCTCGTTTGACATGCTTTTGGAGCGTACAAAAAGCTGTATGAAAGCAGAAGGAAGCTATTTTGAATAAAACAAATGGATTTTACTGAAAAAACCGTTTGTTCTGTTTTTTTTTTTTGAAGTCCTGCTTACTTTAGAACGCAACTTGTATATATATTCCGTCTTATCTGGCTGAAGACTGGGAATTCGACAGATAATTTTCCACTTTTCCCAATTTTCTGAAGGTGGGATTTTAAAGGTGGTTGCCCTGTGATACCCTGTGTTGTTAGTATTCCAGGTCTTGAGTAGTTATTCTAGGGTCCTTTGCTTCGAAAAACTCTCGAAGAAGCTGAGCAGCCGTCCAGTAGAAGGTTTACGGACTTGCTGGTTAGAGCAGAAGCCCACATGACAACTTTTGTTATGCCCACAATTTCGAACTGAAAGACTGAATGTTTCGATAGTCATTTTGTTTCAAGCTGCCTTCGGTGTTTGAGTCCTTACTGAACTCCTGTACCTTTTTCCATCGGTGAACGGCCTAAGATCATAAGCTGGCTGACCGTAATACTTTTCTATATGGACTTCACCATTTGTCCAGACCGTTTCTTCAAGTAGTTTTTATTGTGTCCCAGTAAACAGGCATCTCTTCCACGTGTTTAATACGACACTTTTTCGATAATGCCATACATCATTGCAACTTATTATGGGACGGATAACACTTATGTAGTGCCATTAGACGTCCTGGGATCGTAAACACCACTTTGGGACATTGCAGTAGTTCCAAACTCGAGAGGCTTTGAAAAAAGTATAAGAATGCCTCGTTTCAAGGTAGTATCATATGCGATTTATGGATCGAATTTTATACTTTCCTCATCGTATGATAGTAACCAGTTAAATCAACTAATTTCATTAAAGTGGCTTAGTAAAGTGACAATGGTAATAAAAATAGAGACAGCCTGTGTACTTGCAAGCAATAAATATTGCAAGTATTTATTCATATTACATACTATATATAACTGAACCTTAGTTGCAAGAATAACGAAAAATGAGAGAACACTGTTCAAAATAAAATATTTATTTTTAATATTGCAGATATGCTAATCCAAGAAAAGTGCATCTAGTTCTACATAGAAACTTATACACATTAACACTAATGCGTGGGAGACAAAATCCCGGTAGACATAAACATATACATATGCTCATATGAACATATACCTTTGTGATATGTAGTTTTAGCTAGAAAACTATAAATTTATTCTGCTAAAGTTTGCATTATCAACGTAATGTGTGCGCAGTCTTCCATGCAGATCATAGCTGCCACATACATACATACACACACGAACGCATGCCTTTGGGGTAATACAGAAATATTTGTCTAGCTTTGGAAAATATTTTTATCCCTTTCAAAGCGACGACAGCCGCCGGGTGAAAATATGACAATGAAGTTCGTTTGGAGGATTGGCACATGTGACGCAGGGGCTAAGTGAGGCATCGATAATACACATGACAAAACGTAAAGGTTCTACTCGTACATGTGTATATAACTAACTGAAAAAGGATTGAGAATAAATAATAAAAGAGAAGAATTTGTTGTGTTTAGTTGTCATTTTGTTATATTTCAGCAAAACGCTTGCGATTTCAGCAGAGAGAATCGAACTCCAATTTTGTTTTTCTGTTCAATCGTTTTACTTTGAGGGCTTTGAAGTGCCTTTTTCCGATTTTAAACCAGAACTGGATCTGCTTCCATTGTTTTTAAAATTTGTTGTGAGCTGTGTGAACTTTATTTATAGAGGCCATAAGCTAAATTTTAGATTTACATACTTGAGTTCTTACTAGAATGAACAAAGCGGTAAATATAAAGAAACTGAAAATCAAAAATACCGTTTCTTATGCGGCAATATCGGAATTTACATATATCGCCTTCTGTGAAACATCAGCAATATTACTCAAGATACATGTGTAGAAGTGCTAACTGGTTACAGATAATCTTTCTGCTCCAAATCCGATATATTCGCTTGACATTCTTGCCAAGCTTGAGGAAGCAGCGGCATCTTCGCTATGATTTCTCGGAATGTAGTCGATGTTATTCGTTGTTCACTTTAAACTGGTTACAACCCGTAATAGTTAGGTTTAAGTTAGGTTCGATTCCTGATTCAGAAGCCACACTTGGACTACTATTTGCAGTTCTTTTTGATGCCTTTAAAATATAATTCTTCTATACGATCTTATAAGCTCGTAAAGTACAAATCTACTTAGGCGTTTTATTTCTATTCTCAGCTCCTTTGAACATATAAATCATTTCTCATACTTTGGTGGTGACCCAAGATTTCCTCTGACCACCATGTAAAAGACTGCGGAGGTAGCCGAAGCTACTCTCCTCATTTATTCTCAGGACATGGTACCATCCTCCTTACTGCGGTTGAACGCTGCTCCTTTTCCCGGTCTTATCGATATTTACTAAGATTTTGTCAACGCTTTGAAAACACACCGATTAAAGATAAAATAATTTTTATTGAATTTTAAAAATATCTCTGTTATTGGCTTATATTTACGGAATAAAGTCAACCAGAGGGACGAAGTTTTACTAAGAAGACATGAGGGGACCATTTGAAGGAAAAAGTTCTTGAAAAAAGTTCTTGAAAAAAGATCCGGTTTGCCGAAGAAAAAATCCTTTTTCATCAGAACAATGAACTGTATCACAAGTGCATTTTGACAATGGCTAAAATCCATGAATTAAAGTTCGAATTGTTGGAGCATTCACCGTATTCACCAGATTTGGCCCCCAGCAACTTCTATTTGTTTCCAGAACTCAAAAAAATTTATGCGCAGCAAGCGTTTTTCATCAAATGAAAAGGTCATAACGGCTGTTGAAGCGTATTTTGCAGACTTTCCGGATTCTCACATCAGGGATGGGATTCACAGATTGGAGGATTGTATGAGCAAGTGTATTATTGTTCAGAGAAATAAATAATAATAAAGTGTATTTTGAATCATAAAATTGTGTTTTTCCTATTAAACGACAAAGCTTATAGAACAACCTTGTATTTATTACTTTACATTGATTTGTGAATGAAAGGAAGTTTATTCACATTGAGGTTGTAATTGATGAAATACCTTCTTCTTCTTTACAACCCTGTGTAGAAGATGTTTCGGCTCCTCACTTCATCTCGCCTTCAAACGGATTCTCTAAGGCTACCCAGGGTATACTTGGTCAATGACCGGATGTCGTGAGCTGCTTGACTCATATGTAAAATAATCGTTTCTGGCCACTCCCAAGTGAATGGCGATCAGAGAACTTTCCTCACTTGCGTGAACTTTTACACATGACTCCATTCTCCTGATGAACTACCTATGTACTCTCAATAGGACTTCATCCAAGATTCAAAAAATTTTAATTCACACGTGTCCGTCCCACTATTTCTCCAAATATGTATATCTCATCACTGCGTCTGATCATTTCGATTCTTCTTCTTCTTAATTGGCGTAGACACCGCTTACGCGATTATAGCCGAGTTAACAACAGCGCGCCAGTCGTTTCCTCTTTTCGCTACGTGGCGCCAATTGGATATTCCAAGCGTAACCAGGTCCTTCTCCACATGGTCCTTCCAACGGAGCGGAGGTCTTCCTCTTCCTCTGCTTCCCCCGGCGGGTACGGCGTCAAATACTATTAGAGCTGTAGTGTTTTCGTCCATTCGGACAACATGAGCTAGCCACTGTCTTTTAATTCGCTGAACTATGTCAATGTCGTCATATACATATCTCATACAGCTAATCGTTCCATTGAATGCGATATACGCCGTGGCCAACGCGCAAAGGGCCGTAAATCTTTCGCAGAACTTTTCTCTCATCCGTTGTTGACATCGTCCAAGACTCTGCACCATACATCAAGACGGGAATAATTAGTGACTTTGTTCGTCGAGAGAGGACTTTGCTTCTCAATTGCCTACTCAGTCCGAAGTAGCTCCTGTTGGCAAGAGTTATCCTGCGTTGGATTTCCATGCTGACACTGTTGGTGGTGTTTACGCTGGTTCCAAGATAGACGAAATTATCTACAACTTCGAAGTTATGACTGTCAACAGTGACGTGGGAGCCAAGTCGCGAGTGCGACGACTGTTTGTTTGATGACAGGAGATATTTCGTCTTGCCCTCTTTCACTGCCAGACCCATTTTCTTTGCTTCCTTGTCCAGCCTGGAGAAAGCAGAACTAACGGCGCGGGTGTTGAGGCCGATGATATCAATATCATCGGCATACGCAAGCAGCTGTACACTCTTATAGAAGATGGTACCTGTCTCTATTTAGTTCTGCGGCTCGAACTATTTTCTCCAAAAAGCAGGTTGAAAAAGTCGCACGATAGGGAATCGCCTTGTCTGAAACCTCGTTTGGTATCGAACGGCTAGGAGAGGTCCTTCTTCCTGATCCTGACGGGAGCTTTTGGTGTTACTCAACGTCAGTTTACACAGCCGTATTAGTTTTGCGGGGATACCAAATTCAGACATCGCGGCATAAAGGCAGCTCCTTTCGTGCTGTCGAAAGCAGCTTTGAAATCGACTGAAGAGGTGGTAGTTTTTCGATCCGGAGGCAGCCGGGCAGCTTGATGACCTTCTTATGCGTTGAATCTAGTACTACAGATAACCATATTTCGGGCCCCGACGAAGTCAATCAGCCTCAACCCATTAGGCGATGTTTCGTCGTGGAGGCCGAATTTACCGACCGTAGTGCCAAAGACACCTTCTTTGCCCACCCTGGCGTTAAAGTCGCCAAGCACGATTTTGTGCGCTCCAAGCACTCATAAAAGGCATCTTTGGTCATATCGTCCTTCTCTTTCGTCGGGGCGTGGGCGCAAATCAGCGATATGTTGAAGAACCTCGCTTTGATGCGGATTGTGGCTAGACGTTCATTCACCGCAGTGAATAATAGTACTCGGCGACGGAGTCTCTCTCCCACCACGAATCCTACACCAAACTTGCGCTCCTTTATATGGCCACTGTAGTAAATGTCACAAGGACCTATGTCCTTGTCCCGTCCATCGCATTTCTTGGACGGCGGTGATGTCATCCTTTGTTTTTACGAGGACATCAACCAGCTGGGCAGCGGCACCTTCCCAATTAAGGGACCGGACATTTCAGGTGCATGCCCTCAATTCGTAGTCCTTATTTCGTTTGCCATGGTCGTCATCAAAAGGGGGGTCTCTCATCCGAGGCTGGTTATAGCTCTTCACTGGGGGTGTTTTTTTACGTGGCGGGTCCCAAACCCAGCGCACAACCCTGTGCGGAGTGGAATGCTTCGCCTTTTTCATTTCCTAGCTCGCCTTCGAACGGATGTTCTAGGCTACCCAGAGGATACTTGGTCAAAGACTGGAAGTAGTGAGTTGCTTGAGCATATGTGTAAAAGAATCGTTTCTGGCCACTCCCAAGTGAATGGCGATCAGAGAACTTTCCTCACTTGCGTGAACTTCTACACATGACTCCATCCTCCAATCATTTCGATTAGCTTACTTTAAAGTATACCAGACGAGCATTAGGTGACCAAAATTGTGAGGCTCTGATTTGGCAGAGTTGAGCAAAAAATAACATTTTTCCTTCGCTGCGTAAGGTGAGCTTAAGCCGAGCTGTATAAACGGTCTTAATTACCGTTGCTTCTTGTAAGGCTATTTTCATCTGATTATGCTTTATGAATTGCCTTCTTTACTTGGTTAACCTTAGTTAAATTAACTCAGTTAAGAATGTATATTAATACTTATTCGCTTTGTTGTCACTTAATAACCTGAAATTTAATAACTGCTCTCTTTTTTTCTGTATTCGACTCCAAAATTGTCTTTATTCGTTTTTTTTTCTATTTTTTCTTTCACTCGCTCCAAGCATTTAATAATAACCCAAAAAGAATTCATCAAAGTAAAGCAAATTGCAGCTGACGCTGATTTCCGGCAATTCATACCGTAATATTTCATAACCATCACACTCAAATACCCAATGTTTCTCTTTTTTTAAATGTATACATTACATGTTTTTATGTTTTTATTTTTCATACAAAGGCAGATACTTAACTAATGGCTACAACAGCTTGACACAGCTGTTAGGCGACTTTTGAGTGAATGAAAAAGGTTTGTCGGACGGACTGAATAACCTTTTGGGGAGATTTGAATGCAATGGCTTGTATCACAATCAGGGTACACAACACATGCGTAACTGTTGAATACTGAACAGAAAAAGTGGCAGCGGCAATCAATCTTTAGTTGCCCTTCGTATACATATTTATTTAATGGTTGTCTTTTAAAAATAAATATACTCTCGAATTACAACATTAGGCAACATTTGTGGCATATCAAATTACACAAAAAATTTCAGGAAATACCCATATTGTATTTGGTTCTATGAATAATGCTGTAAAAATGATAAAAAGGCAACGGGTATTCTTAGCTATTTTGAGCAATATTCTTCACTTAAGCTCGCTTTCTTCATAAATGGCTTTTGTAATGCTCGTCTGAAGTACTTCCCTTTATGCCTTAAATAATGTAAATGTTTTAAGTAACTGCGATTTCTTGAGCTTTACTAAGCTAAAGTTCAATACCCGCACGATTTGTATACACCACTTAAGCCCTATCAAAAATCACTTGTGCCATAATCCAGTTAAGCCAACACTTATGCGCTAAACGAAAGCAGCAAAGCACTCTAAATTATTTATGGACAATTGTGACAATTAAAAGTTTCTGCGCTTCCTCGCAGTTAGCAGTATCTGTTAGATATATTCATTTATCGCGCATGTAGTACATATGAGTCTCTAAATGACTAGTTGTATGTAACGGTACTAACCGAAAGCCTACGGCAATGCGACATATTTATTTAGACTGTTAGTGGCTGGCTCGTTTAATTCTAAATGTAGGCGTTGGGCATATGCACTGCTGCGAAAGGCAGAGCAATAATTGCCTGATCTAAACCTTACTCACCAAAATTATAAGATATGACAATATATCTTCAAAGTTGACTTTTTTGTGCGTTTAACGTTGTTGTTATTCATGCTGGTAGGTTAAAGTAGACTTTAATCACGTGGTCACCGTACATTAATATGGTCGTATGGAATCGAAAGGATGTAGATAATCTTTATATCAAGTACATAAATATATAGTTCCAAAAAAAGTAATTTGAAATTGTAATTTACATTTTCCGTGTAAATTAAATCTGCTAAGTAGGTAGGACTGTTCTTAATTACTATGCCAAATATCAGCGTGATCTGTCAACCAGTTTACTTACAGCAGCTGCTTAAGACGGTACACCTCAGTAGTGAATTTCGATTTTTACAATGGATAAAAATATCGGAGAAAGAATTCGTCTCAAATTTTGTATTTTTATACTCTCGCAACAAAGTTGCTAAGGAGAGTATTATAGTTTTGTTCACATATCGGTTGTTTGTAAGTCCTAAAACTAAAAGAGTAAGATATAGTGTTATATATACCAAAGTGATCAGGGTGACGAGTAGAGTTGAAATCCGGATGTCTGTCTGTCCGTCCGTCCGTCTGTCCGTACTTGAGTAAAAATTGAGATGTCATGATGAAACTTGGTACACGTATTTCTTGGCTCCATAAGAAGGTTAAGTTCGAAGATGGGCAAAATCGGCCCACTGCCACGCCCACAAAATGGCGAAAACCGAAAAAAAAACCTATAAAGTGTCATAACTAAGCCATAAATAAAATAAATAGAGATATTAAAGTGAAATTTGGCACAAAGGATCGCATTAGGGAGGGGCATATTTGGACGTAATTTTTTTGGAAAAGTGGGAGTGGCCCCGCCCCCTATTAAGTTTTTTGTACATATCTCGGAAACTACTATAGCTATGTTAACCAAACTCTATAGAGTCGTTTCCTTCAGGCATTTCCATATACAGTTCAAAAATGGAAGAAATCGGATAATAACCACGCGCACCGCACCTCCCATACAAAGGTTTTGTTGAAAATCACTAAAAGTACGTTAACCGACCAACAAAAAACGCCAGAAACTCTAAATTTTACGAAAAAAATGGCAAGCTGCAACCAGGCTTTTTTCAAAAACTGAAAATGGGCCTGGGGTCGCCCACTTATGGACCAAAAACCATATCTCGGGAACTACTAGACCGATTTCAATGAAATGCGGTATATAATATTTTCTTAACACCTTGATGACATGTGCGAAATATGGGTGAAATCGGTGGACAACCACGCCTTCTTCCAATATAACGCTATTTTGAATTCCATCTGATGCCTTCTCTGTATAATATATACATTAGGAACCAATGATGGCGGAATAAAACTTTACACAAATACGGTGTTTGAAAAATATGTAAATGACGGATAATGAAATCTCGATTATCACTTTATGATGCGAGAATATAAAATGTTCGGTGACACCCGAACTTAGCTCTTCCTTACTTGTTTTATCTAAATTTTATGTGCGGAATCGTTGCAAATGCTGGAAGAGGCTTATGGTGATTCAGTTTTATCAAAAACACAACCCAATGAGTGATGCAAAGCCTTTAAAGACAGTCGAGAGATCGTTGAAAACTTGCCGTTCTGGACGACGGCTGACCTCTTCAACTGATGAAAATGTTAAAGCATGTTTGATGCTTAAAAATGGTCAGGCGAGTGTTAGAGGAATGGCAGGAGAGCTTGACATCTCTCGTGAGTCCGTTCGATTGATTTTGGTGGATATTTTGGGAAAGGCTTTTTTGATGCATATTGTTTTTTTTTTTTAATTATATGCGTGTTTTGGCGCATCATAAATTTGTTCCAGAGGGAAAGATGGTCAAAAAGAATTTTTGTTTGGCCAAATTGAGGCATTTGCGTGAGAATATCCGTCGAAAACGACCTTATTTGTGGATGAACAATTCATGGATTTTACAATGGAATTCAAAGCCGAAAACACATTTAGTACCATTGAGCAATCACCGTTTTCACTAGATTTAGCTACGTGTGATTTTTTCTTGTTCCTCAAACTGAAATTATCGCTCCGTGGTACCCGTTTTCAGTCGATCGAAGAGATGAAATAAAATTCGCTGAAGGATCTGAAGGACATCCCAAGAAGTGCTTATGAAAATGTTATAAGAACTAGGAGAATCGTTGGCATAAATGTATTACATCTGGTTGAGATTACATTGAAGGCGACAAAGTAAATATTGGTGAATAATTAAATATTTAGCGTTTTATTTACAATTTCCGAGTGCTTTTCACACAATGTCACAATGTATATAACTCCTCTTACAGAGTTTCTTAAAATTGTTTAAGATGACGGGTTTCAGCTTTGCTTACAAATGACTAACTTCAACCGTATTTCATAGACAGTTGGCAGTACTGAGAAATTAATGCCCAAAATACAGTATAGTGAAATAAAATAGAGATACAAGCTAACAGGAATATAAATTTTTGTTTCAATAATTATGTATGTAATAAACTAACGTTTTAAGTGGCCTAAGCACAAAGTATAAGATTTCACGCTCAGAATAAAATGTATTCAAAAGCTAAATACAGGCCGAATTTCAACCCAATTGAAAGCTTATGGCAAAAGTTAAAGTTGCTATTGAAGGCAAAAATCCAAGAAGGAAAACAATCAAGCTCCTCAATATCAGAAAAATAGTGGAGAATTAGGCGACGTGCTCAAAATATCAAGTTAAATTTGATTGTGATACTTTCACTTATTTTATTATATTACAGAAATTTGATATGCCAGATCACACAAACCGACTGCAATTTAAAAACTTAACCGGACATGCCATTTACATCAAGATTGATTCTAAGTATTAAATGTGCTTCATAGTTTTTACCAAAAATTTAAAATTGTAAGAAAATATTAGAATTCGTAAATTTCTTGTACTAAATGAACTCGGCTCTATTTCATTGCACATAACTGTGAACTGATGAACTTTCTGCTGATGGCGAATTGACTCATATATTTTATTGAATTAAACTGAGTTCTACTAACAATCATGATACGGACTTTCACTGTCACTTTCTTCTCCTCAGCCTGGGATTGGGTTTTGAATATTCTTTCATCATCATGACATTGTCAACGCACGTAAAAAATTATACAAATACACACAAGCACTTGAACAAATATTGTCCATCGCAAAGTACTGCACCAAATTGATTAAAAATAAAACAGTTATCAGAAACTTTTCGACAAATTACAAAAAATAAATAATTAAATACCGACAGTGAGGGTTCACTTCCAATTTGAGGAAGTAAATACCAATTCGAAACTAAATAAAAACTTTAGCCAACGAGTTTATTGGCAAGTTAAGTTGAGCGCAATAATTTGTGCAAACGTTCGTGACGGAAAGGCGAAAAGTACATGTGTACCCAAATTGCTTTACAAGTCACATGCTTAAGAGAGTGAGCGACTGCCAAGTTACACGACGATGGCAAATTGCGTTTACAACTTGAATGACCTTGCAGGCGTTTGGACCAAGGAGAGACATATAAAAGTGTACTACTAGCCTAAATAGTTGGAAAAGTATATATGTGTTTGTGTATGTGTTGGTTAGTGCAAAGAAATGCATGTAATATGTTTGCCTGTGGCCAAAATTTGCGGAAAACTTTCGCATGCGCATGCCTGATTGCCGTTTGCCAGCTATTAACTGCAATGAGTTGTAAAATTTTAAAAGTGCTCAATGCTCCGCAAAACTCTCAAGTCATTCTTGTTGATTTTGGTTGCAGAAAAAAAAACAGGCAAGTGAGAGAGAAACAAATACCGCAAAACCCGGTGGCATAAGTGGTGGTCAAAACTAATGAAAAAACTATTGGTGTATGATAAGTGGTTTATTGACAATTAGTGTGAGCACAATTCAATGCATGTATGTAAGTTTGTACCTGTATGTTAAGAGTTAAAATTATAAGTGTGAGCTTTTGCAGTTGTATTAAGTTTGCCACGAAGTTTGTAACGCCCAGAAGGAAACTTATAAGACCATGCCCGTCAGTCGGTCTGTGTATCAGTTCTGAGATCGAAATCAAGTGCTTGTATGGGAGACTTCGTAATTTGACAAATTATAATAAGAAATATTTTTTGTTAGTGAAGGGTTTTATAGCTTCAGTGTCGAAGTTGAAACTTTTTCTTCCTCTTTTTTCTTTAGTTAATTATAAAATTCAAAAGAAGTAAACAAGTTTGCCATAAAATAGTCGAACTTCAACCATAAATATCTTTGAAAGAGTTATGTTTACGAAAAACCCGATCGAGATCATTTCTCAGAGCATTCAATTTCCTATAAAACCCATGAAACGGAATATTTTGCAAGTAATTGGAAGCGAGATAAAAACTTTTCAAACTTATAATAAGAAAGATATAAAAAACCTGTAGGCGAAGGACTTTCTCGTTACAATTAAAAGCTCATACTTGGGGATCCTTTGTTGAAGGTGTCTGTCAACCGATATTTCAGAGTACCAAGCGAAAAAAGACATGCGCTTTAATGTCCCACCCCACTATCTGCATATTAAATTAACTGTTTATATTTGCCAGTATGTCTTTTGTATTCTCCAGCAAAGTTTTTGTGCATGGGCCAAAGAAGGTTTCTGACTTTGTATTCACTGCTTGTCTATGATTCATTCCTGTTCCAAAAATAAACTCAACAAAACAGAACTAGACTCTCAGTAAAGAAAATGTTGAACAAAGTTATCGACGCAATAATTTTAACTGGAAAATTCAAATGTGAAGACAAACTGTTGCCACATATCCCAATGATTCCGATAGATTTGCTATTAGATTCGAATTCAAACGCACAGTTCCCGGTTTCATTCGCTTTCGCATTGACTATCAACAAAGCACAAGGACAAACGTTGCAATTGTGGGGTTAAATTTGAAAAATATGCTTATCACACGGACAGCTCTATGTGGTCTGCTCGCGCTTTAGAAAACCTTCTGATTTATTCGTCTACCGTCCAGATGGAAAAACAAGAAAATAAGAGATAAAATTACTTAAAATGAATTGTACATTGTTCCCTCCAATTTATTTGAGTTGGTCGCGTAGCAACGCGCGCAGCTTACAGCTGGTATCTAATATTGTACAAACAATGATTTCTGCATTCGGCTGTACGCCGTACATGCTAAGCGAGATGTGAGATATTTTAATGAAATTGTGAAACAATATTCCATTCAGTATGCTCGTAGCTTAAATTCATACCAAAAATAAGTGAAAACGGCATAGATCTTCTCCTAGCCTCTATGTACCTAAAAAGGGGTTTTCGATCTTTCCCTTGACTTAATGTAGATATACATACATATATTCAATTTCTGGGTTACTCCAATGAAACTTAGTCAACGCTATTTTCTGACGATAATAGTAGAGTAGATGTAAAGTGGAACAAGTCGTTTTAAATGTTAATGAAAGACTTATTTATAATACTGGACTTCTTAGTATTACAACAAAATTGGTATGAACAAAAATGCATCAATAATCTCAAATCTCAATCAAAATAATTTGTTGATTTCCTTGGTTAGCAAATTAAAGAAATATATTTGCTGTTCATTTTTCGAATTAATTGGTATCTTCCTTATCTTAAACATAGTACATTTTAGCTGTTTCCGAAAGATGGGCAATTGTATGAAACAATTTCTACAAAAAACATTTGAAAGTGAATTTTGGCTACTGCCGTTTAAATGCTTTTTTCGGTTAGTTATTTATACCAGTAAACACTTGTTACATACGCACATTTACTCTTACGTAGGTTACTACTGTTACAAACTGTCAGCAAGGAAAAAGTTATTTTTGCAATATGCACGAGAAATTCTGATAATATTTTTTAGCAGTTACCAATTCATCGCGGACTGCTTTGTACTGTCAAAAACCAGCGCTCAGGCTTGAAGCGATTTTTCAAAACCATCACATGTCAATGGGTCCTTCAAGCACCTGCAAAATATTGCCCTTGCCTGAGCTGCAGAGTTGGTTGATATTTTTTGAGCGCGTATATGTGTAGTCGTCTCTCAACGATTTCGTATTCGCCTGCATTTGCCCGCACTTATTCACAGCTATCAATTTCGGCTGGCCTCTGCCCGGTTTTCCGTAAATATGTAACTGAGGAGCACCATAAATTCCCAACTTGCCCTGACAATTGTTGCTATGCGAGTATGCAACAATCGCTCTGTCAGCTACTGCCGCACAGTGCCTTTGGCGGCAATACCGCCTCTGCTATTGCATTTGCCACAACAGCTGTTATATAACTTTGCTCTCCCTCACGCTCGACGGCCTCTGGAACCACGTACCATATAGCTCGAAGTTTATTCGATGCGCATATCTTTGCGGAGTGTTAAGCGCCATACGATGCACATCATAAATACCGATCGGGGAGTTCAGGCCTCTTCTTGCAACAACACCACCAACAACAACAACAGTGACAGTTTTTGCGCTAACTCCCCCATCGGTGCCGGCATGTTTCTATTAACTGGTTAGCAGCTCTTCCGCCCGAACGCTGTCGTTTGTGGAATGACAGACGACAGGCGATAGGCGACAGACGGCGGACGACGCGTCGCAGCGTGGTCACAGAGCGTGCGCCAAACATGTGTCAGGAAATATTGTTTTATTTTTGGATGCGCGAGTTTAGCGACATTTTCACGTTTTAGAATTTACAATGGCGCTGCTGGTTTATTGCTTTCTATTTTTTGGGCTGGTTGTTCGGTTACTTGGTTGGTTGGTTTGATTGTGTTGACTCTGCGCTTTTGTTCTTTTTCGGTTGTGTCCCTGGTGCATCCTCGAACGCTAACTTGATAGATACTGGTGTAAATGTGTATATATGTGTATGTGTTTACTTAAAAACAAGTATACGCCTTTGTTGTTGTTGATGTTGGAGAATTAACAGTGCTGTTGCGTAGTGCAAATAATCCTTGTTGCGCGTTTAGCAGCGTCGCGGGTTATTCCTCTGCCTGAGCTGTCAATTGTTTGTGTCGCTCGATGGCATTTACACGCTTAACGGATTTATTCTCTCTGGCACGTTGGTTGGCGTATGTATCGTAATTAAAGTCCTCATTCTCTCGAAAAAATTTAGCCTTGGAGTTGGGGGAAAAATTGTTTTAAAATGGCTGGGGAGTTCGCCAACGCATTGTGTCTGCATACGCCCACAGTAAATGGAAAAATTTGGGACTTTCAATTGACAACTCGCAATCATGTTTGTTAGTACAAATTGCAAAAGAGTCCAAAGAGAGGTTTGGATCACAAAAATACAATTGCTTTACTGTTTTATTGTTTAATAGTGCGCCCAAAAGCTTTATAGAGTGCGTGAAAATTATCAAAGTGAATAAAGAAGATTGCTTCTGAAATCAAGCCTTTGAACTGGAGCTAGAATTCCGCTCGAAATGCAATTATAAATTATATCTCTCTGTAAAAAAATGTTCAGGGCAATATAAGTACAAACATAATTCTAAACCACTACTTGTATGTCAAATATATATCGGAGAAAAGTCATTTTCTTAAAATTTTTTCCAAAATTTTAATACCGCTTCGGTAGTGTGAAGCTTCGAGCCTTTAAAATAGGTGCTTGGTTTTATCTAACATTCTAGCTTGAGTGATATCTTTTGTTCGGAAAACGCTTTTTGATTCTGTGGTAGAGCGAATAGCGATTGTTCCTAGTTCAATTTTTTTGAAATATCAGTCGTATCACAAGCTGTATGAGTCGAAGAAAAAAAAGTGGAATCCTTGTTCGTGGTGGAGCCTTTTCATTTGTAAAAAATCGTAATTAAGTTAAGTTAATTAATTTATTGAGTATATGAGAAAATTATCAACCAGAAATAATTTTATTAGGAATATGATGTTTGCTCCAAGGTATTCCCCTCCTTCGCTAAATTACATTATTTCACGAAAAAATGTCCACTTAATTTCAAATTCCGAAATCATTATGTGTATCGCAATCACGCCATAACCCATGTATAGATAAATTGCACTAACTTGTTTAATTTCTGAAATACAGTAGAATCGCGAAAAAGTTAATCAAAATGTCCCAAGAGTATTTTACTTTCCTGAAATATTAACTTTTCCAAAGGGTTTTCGAATTAAAAAAAAAAACACGTGACTCACTTTTACTCGTAATAAAACAGAAACTTAGTTTTAGTTTGTACTTTTAAACGATATATAGTACATACAAATGTTCATTTTAATTTGTAAGGGATGGTTTAAAGAAGCGGTCGAGACTTGTTTGTTTCTTGTTTTGTGTAATAACTCCTGATTTGTATCATTATTGTTTTCATACCACTTTATTAAGGTATTGATCCATTCAACTGCCTTTGAAAAACTCACTTT
Organism: Bactrocera tryoni; assembly: GCF_016617805.1. Lineage (NCBI taxonomy): Eukaryota > Metazoa > Arthropoda > Insecta > Diptera > Tephritidae > Bactrocera > Bactrocera tryoni. Next base: position 31,295,435 of record NC_052500.1, on the reverse strand, counting down.
CTGTTGTTGCTCATCTTCCTCTATAACTGGCTCTTCAACTTCATTGTCAGGCACTTGGAAATTTTAAACATCTTCCGTATTTTTATCGTCGCTTGGGAGAATTTTCCTTCAAAAACCCGACAAAAGTGAGAATTGCAAACTACAGCGATGCTACTCAAAAATCAGTCGAAATCACTGAAATTCATGGAAATGGAATTGAACTTCTCCAAAACATCGATTTATCGCATTTTGATAGAACATTCGGGCTTACGAAAAATGTGTGCACGGTTTGTTCCGCACAAATTGACTGACGACCAAAAATTGCTCAGAATCCGTCTCATCGATCGACGTTTGTGACCGATTATTTGACCAAAAATCACATGTTAACCATTAACCACTCCCCGTATTCACCGTGCGACTTCTTCCTTTTCGGGAAAATGCATTTGCCCATAAAAGGAAAGCGTTATGCAGACGTAGAGGCCATTCAAAAGGCTTGCACCGGCCAGTATGCCATACCGGCCAACGAGCTAAAACACTCGTTCGACATGCTTTTGGACCGTGCAAAAAGCTGTATTGAAGCAGAAGGAGACTATTTTGTATAAAATAAATTGATTTTACCGAAAAACCACCAACTTTTGTTCTGTTTTTTTTTTAAGTCCTATTTACTTTGGAACACACCTTGTAGCTCAGTGGATGGTATAGCGATAACTTTCTTCAATGTTTCAAACCGCATATGCCCCTCTCCACAGCAATCTGCTGTAGAAAATTGCATCGATATGTGTAGTAGTTGTCTGTCATTTTCACTGTGAGTGTTAAGTATATATTAGAGAACAGTTCTGCAAAATTAGGTGCTCTTAGCTCTTTACTTAAACACAGGCAACCGAAAAATAAAATAACTGAATAATGGTTCTATGGGAGATTTGTGATATCCGATCTGGACGATTCTGACATATGTAACAAAACTGTGAAAGAAATTTGTATAATCCGGAAAAATTAAACTTTACATAAAAATGGCCACTCGAAACCGGAAATAGACAGTTGCCTATGTCCTTTGCGAATTTACGCCAGAGATACCAAGTATAACAACATCCGGTGTGCTTAACGTGGGTACCTGCTGACGACAGCCTTACTCCATGGCGCTTAAAAGCACAGCGGATTAAATCAATGCGCTGATCAGCGCCCTGAGAATGCTAAGCATTTTCAGTACCAATTGGCGGTGTGGAATGGGCACACTAGCCACCTTGGTCGGGTTTGAGGCCCATCTAAAACCTCTGCCGTACTCTGGGTCCGACACCCGGCCGCAGTGCGACTCCACATTGGACAAATGCCCTTCCTGCATTTAGGTACAAACCACAGCCACCACGAATCTCCCCGAAGGGCCAAACCCAATGAGCAGACTGGAGCAAACTCCAACTCATGACTGGTAACATTTGTCGCTTGAACCACAAATGTTTGTTATATAATTGTAAACTTATATAAAAACTATAATATCATTTCAAGCTAATATTATAGCACTTTTCTGACTAATGACCATGCTGACATTCAAGGCAAGACCAGATAAATGTCATACACAGTGCATGTGGCTTTTAGTCGCCTCTTACGACGGGTATGCCTTGCCGCGGGCATATTCGGTTTCCCCCCTACCCGCAGGGGGATGGTACCAAGTACATACAGTATCCTAAGCATTTAGTCGTTCCATTGCATGTTTGGGTGCCGTTGCTTTCGTTATTCATGGGTCTCAAAAGATATTCTCGCTGCAGCATCATCTTCTTCGAGTAAAGCATGGTCTAACCAGCATGTTCGTTTGGTTTTTTTTTGCCTAACTACTTCTGGAAGGACAAACCGTTGAACTTTCTCAAACTGAATATTAATATTTAGTAGTATTTCGTCCGTAATATTCCATTTTCAAAGAGTTGATTGGAAATACATGTAGATATATGTATATGTGATGTAAAATATTATAAAACCCCTACAAAAGCCAGTATCCGTAACATTTTGCTTCTAAGGATACATAAAATTACTTATATATAAATGATCACGATTAAGCCACAATTTACGTCAGCAAATAGTTTCAGTTGACCTCATTTTCTTGTTACCATTATTGTAGCCAACATCAAATAATTATGTGATAAAATTTTATGCCAATAACACTAACAATTTCGCTTACGCCTCGTGCCGACCGAACGTTCGCACTGGCTGTGGTGTGCCACGCTCATTAGTATCATTGCCCGTTTGGGCGATTTGGTCATTTCCCGGTTTTGGCTATTTCAGCACAGAGCGCTATTTACGAGTCGCCACAACGGTTCTGCTGGCAAATAGCCTCAGCGCTTGCGCAAAATACGAATATCTGGCAGCATGCCAGACGAGCGGTAAATTAACCTGCCCAGCGGCGTTGAGGGAGTACAGCAAATAATTGGTCAACCAGGAAATATTTGGCCGTATCGTACAGCCAACTTTTTGTTGCTATTGTTATTAGAAAATAAGTAGTTATAGGAATTGCAATTTTTACTGAAACCTATTCGTATTGGTTATTAGATATTAGATACGCAGAATTGTTGGTGTTTAGTGGTTTGGCGGCGGTAAACATGGGAATTTTAAATGACTTCAGTGGAGCGCTGGAAAAGTGCGGAAAGCACGTACATACACTGCTACGAGCAAAAAAATAGTAACACTTTACTCGTGGTTTTGAAATTTTTGATTTATTCTTCAAAATCTATGTCTTGCCCTTCAAAGTAATCTAAGTAAGTAAGTAAGTAATCATGGTCAAATACACTTTTTCCAACGTTTAATGTCTTCAATCGACTGAAAACGGCTTTCCCGGAGCGGTCGTTTGAGTTTGATGAAAAGCCAGTAGTCACTTGAGATATTGGTTGAAAATTTGGCGAAAAATTGACGACTTATCAGTGCATTATGCGACGACGATACACTATTGAGGTGTAAAAACCAAAAGTTTTCGGCCCATAATTCCAGCCTCTTTTTACGGGCTTCGTGCAAACGACGCAAACCACCCAAATAGTATTCCTTTCAAAATTTGGCCGGTCCGAAGAAATTCGAAATACACTTCGATAATCGAAGTAAACTGTCAATATAAATTTGTTTACTGACCTGTCTTCACGTGTTTTTTCGGCTTCGACTCACCTTTGCCACAATTTTCGGTCAATCGATCGTTTGCTTTCTGGATATAAACATAGATCCAAGACTAATCGCCAGTAGTAATACGTTTCATAACAACCTGGTAGTCGAAAAACATTGTTTCACAGACGTTAACGCGACCTTGTTGTTCGGCAAAATTTACTGATTTCAGAAATAATCGTGCTTTAACTTTTATTAGGCCCAAATAATCTTTCAAAACAGTTTTCACTGACCCTTCCGATATTCCAACGATGCCAGTAAGATATCTGACTGCTAGTCGACGATTCTCAAGCACCAATTCCTTTATTTTATTGACGTGTTGATAACCATTTGATGCTGATGGCCGTCCTGGCCGTTCTGGACCCTGTTTGAACATTTTGTACCAATCAAAAGCAATTATCACCGAGGGCCTTTTCCAACATTCTGAACGTTTATGCACTAGAAATTTAATTCAACGTACATAATTTAATGAAACTTCTTTGTTGAATAATTTCAATCATCGTAAAAATCGCCGAAAGCACTTTATGTACTTCAGAAAGACAAGCATATACTAAACACTAATGATTACTTTTATGTGACATTGACATGACTAGATTTCGCTGACAGTCATTACCAACATGGAAAAAAGGATTTAGACGAATAAGTTTTAATTTAAATTAAAAAGTCCTACTCTTTTTTGCTGACAGTACTGATGATTATCGCTGAAATTTTATATGGTCACAAAAATTTTACATTATTAATAGAGAAAATTTTGAATAATTTCGGAAAAACATATTTATTTACGGTGGCAAATTCGAAAATAAAACACTCACTGTGAATTCCTGTGGCTTAAAAGAGGAGAATATTGCAAATATTTGTGAATTTATGAGTTGCAAAGCTCAATGAGCTTGGTGGTAGTTTAACCAAAAAAAAAAAAATCATTTGCGTTAAATTAGCAGAAATTTCAATATTCATGGTATTAGAAATTGGGCAGTAAGTGTGGTGATATTATTTTGCATTGAAATATAATATTAAAGGAGCTGTGAATCCTTAGCTTCAAGTTTATGGAAGTTATGTATATATCTGCGGTTATCTGTGTATTTTCCCTATATTTTTAATATACGTACCATTCGTATTATGAATTCTTGCTCTATCCACGGTAAAAATATAAAAACTAGAAATGTATGGTTTTATCTGTAGAAAAGTAGAAGAGCCAAAAATCTCTGTTATGGCTTATTTACTAAAATAATAAGCCCAAAGATTAACTCATAATTGCAAACTCCAAAATTTGGAACAGCACCGAAAAAATTTGTTTCTAAATCCTTAAATTTTTATAACCAAAAAATGTATTCATAATATTTTAATAAGTCGTATTTTATAACATCAAACTTTTTCGCTCGTGCATCTTGCATAAGTACTAAAACTCTTACATTTACGTTGAAGATGTTTTATAGTCTCCTTCTCCTCCACCTACTTACAGCTTCTACAGTAGTCGTTATATGGCGTTAGGATCTGCCATCCCTGCCTATTAGACAATGACGTGTTAGCACCACTGCTAGTATATTTTAAGATTCCTTTAAATTTGAATAGTCGGAATTGCCTCCCCTGTGGATAGGGTGCCCTGCGTGGAGGGGGAAGAATATACCCGTGGTAAGGCATGCCTGTCGTAAGAGGCGACTAAAATCCACGTGCACTGTGTCTGACATAGCATACCGCAAGACTTTTTTGACAAATCATTATAAAGCATTTGCGACAGCGACAAATGCAACCAGTAATTGAGCTTTTTGGGGACTCAACTGGTAGTAACAAAAGCTACAAGGTCTCACCAGAGACTTTAACCAGGTACCACGGGGAGCAGTTAGCCCTTGGGGGTAACTCCAATCTGCTCATTGGGTTTGGCCCTTTGTGGACATTCGTGGTGGCTGTGGTTTGAACATAAATGCAGGCAGGGCACTTTGTCCAATGTGGAATCGCATTGCGGCCGGGTGACCCAGAGTATGGCAGAGGTTTTAGGTCGGCCTCGTACCCGACCAAGGCGGCTATGGTGTCCCTATCCACCCGAACCAATTGGAACCAAGGTATAAGTGCAGAATACACTCATGCTTTGGTTCTCCAAGGTATGAGTGCTGAATGCATTTATGCTTTGGGGCGCTGATCAACGCATTGAATTGATCTACGTGCTTCTAGCAATAGAAAGCACCGTAGAGTTGGGCCTTCGCAGGCAAGTATTCACGTAAAATCGCAACGGACTCTGTCGGCATGTGTGGCCCTATATTCCATTCATTTTACGTTTTTATGTTTATTGAGCAAGTTAGATATTGATTTCACCGAGACTTAGCTATATATAGACATGTTTTTTTGCACTGTCAAGTTTATCTACTTCAAAGTTATCAGGAATATCAATTTCGAAATACGTGGTATTTGATAGAAACAAAAATGTGATAAATAACTTATACGGCCGCTTGTTACAGTCGACTAATAGAGACCATTCCCTCAGTTTAAGAGCGGACTTCACTGTCAGTTGCTCACAGAATGAGTCTGTGGACAGTAAATGTAAAATAAGGTTTAATGCTTATCTTGGTGTTGTTAGATATATTATAATCGGCCTTACAATTGCTGAGAGTCAATGAGCTACGTGAGGTATTAGTCTCCATTTGGGCACCGCCACTTTCTGTTACCGATAGCTGTTTTCTTTCTTCTAAATTTGGTTTCCGCGAACACTTCTTGTCTAAAATTAGTCCCATTGATCTCAAGTAAATGATGGGGGCATAACTTCTGTAATTTTGTGCTTTCTAATTTACAATACTAGCTGTGTTTGCATAAGGTTAGAAAGGATATTTGGAAATTTACCACTCACCGACAACATGTACTCTCCCTTTTTCTAAATCTGACAATATTTGAATCATTGTTAAGCGGTTAAAGCTTACTCAAATTTATTTTTTCATAATGAATCTTTATAAAACTTAGCCACTATGAATTTAAAATTTATATTCCAAATTAACTTCGAAGTCTATTTCCAAATCTGATTCAACTCTGACTTATGAAACAAACATTTTCGAGTTTTGCTTTTAAAATACTTATTGCGCTAAATATGTTTTCGTTTTTGCATTTGGATAAGGTAATGAGCGTAATGATATATCCTATCTTTATATTAAATTTTCCATTAGAAATAATTTTTCGTTGATATTTATTAGGGTGTTTTCTACTATTCATTTTTTTCAATCTCCTCATGAAATTTCCTTGAAAATACCCAAAAAAAAATTCCTCGAAAATTTGGGCCCTTAATATTAACATTAAGGACTGGAACAAGGCATGTAAAAATTTTCTATTGAAAATACACGACAATGGTGATCTTTTGTCTTTAAATTTCTATAGCTCAGAGGCATTTTATGGCATCGCTTTGACTTTAGACACATATTTCTCAGAATTGAACACTCTACAAAAGTGTTCATTGTGACAAAGTCGAAACTCACACCTGCGAGGTGTATGGGGCTCTAAACCTGATTTTTCCACGAAATTCGCATTTTTTGTATATATCTCGAAAATGACAGGAGCTATAAAAAAAATTTAAATGACAGAGACCCTAATGTTTTTATACCTTAAATCTTTATATTGATATTTTCCAATATATCAAAATACCAAACCCACTAAATTTCCAAAACTAAATTAAGTATGTAACTACCGAAGTGACGTAAGTATGTTTCTATCTATATACATATGTATAATAACAGGGCCTCATATAAAGCACATGAGCGAAACTAAAGCCTCATTTAGAGTATGGCGAAGGCACTTTGGCGAATGACCCTCGCATCAATATTGATGATGCAGAAACGGAAAACATAAAAACAAAAATTATTTGTTATGGGTCATATGTAGTCAATTGAACCAGTCAACTTTGTCAACAGAAACAACAAATAAATTTACCAAATGCCACAACAATAAAGATTGCCCCAGAGGTTCGCTTTCGAGCTTACAAGTAAACAACAAGTCCTCCGTCTGCCCTATTAACTTTATATGAAATGTTTACACACACACTTACATATTTAGAAGTTGTGTATTAGAGCAAAAGCTATGTGCCAGCCAACTAAGTGTAGGAGCACGCCACAGTGCGAAATGAGACAATCATTTAGGCGGCCACCTACACCAGAGCAGCTTATTATTCATACTTACATATGTATACACATCAATGTGAGACGAGGAAGGCACACTAAAGCTTGTGGTAGATGTTTTGGTAAAACATTTGTAATTGTCTACTCTCACCCTCAGATAAGATACGAGTATATCTATGTATGTGTGTTCACATATCATTGAAAGCACTGGCTTTGTTCGCAAGCAATAAGGTTAAATAAATTAGCTTAATTAAGTCAAATGAAAAATATTCCATTTTGAGTGATAGCCGTATGTAGATACATTCCTGTGTACGCATGTGTATATGTAGTATACGTATTATATTGTGTATAAATGCCATTTACTTCCAGCTGACAAAATTGCTTACCAGCATCTCAAAAGCACGAAATACACTTCTGATATCAAAAAATATTCTTCTTCCGCTTTGGCACTACAACCGTGACAACAGTAGTCTCTGTCCTCTGCGAGGTCACGCCAGTTGTACCAAGTACGGCCAGTCCCCTATGCACTTAGTGCTTCCATTGGATGCGTGGGTGCCCTTCCTTGCTTCCGTTATCCTAGGGTATTGAATTAAAGGAGCTTTTCATTGGAGCATCATCTTCCATGCATACGACATGACCTAAACCCAACGAACGCCCTGGGCCCGCTCACAAAGTAGCAACTTTTCACACAAATGATATGCTTGCCAAGACATGAAAAATCCTTGCGTGTGGCCTCCAAGTACTTTGTCTTGCCCTTGTTTACCAGAAGGTCTACCTCTTTTGCCTCTTTCTTTATACTGAAAAAACTACGTTGACTGATCTGTTGTAACAGCTTACGATGTCAATGTCATCTGCGTACACAAGTGGCTTGTAGTTGAACTTTTAGAGCAGACTATGTCACTATGGTTCAACGTCGCGTATCACTTATTTCAGTATTATATTGAAATCTGCTTCGAGAGAGAATTACCCCATCTAACTCATATATCAGTGACAGCCTCGGAGAGGTTCATTCCGATTTTGACAAAGCTGATGGTTGTGCTCATAGTCATTCTGCGTAACCGTATAGGTTTCACAGAGATATCAAATTTAGACGTGGCTGTACATCAAAAATGGCTTGCTGGATCAAAAGCGTGGAGCGAGTTTCTTTACCATGATCTTATTCCACAAAATAAAATTACTTTCAGTATTTATAGGGTTTTATGAAATTTTACTCATAGACATCGCGTAGAGAAAGGACATTGTAAGAAGAGTTATGTTATAGATAGCTTATCGTGTTAACTTTTTGAAGTTTATTAGTGGATGGTGCTAGACCTCAAGACCTTGACGAGCGGTGTATAGCGCTATCGTTGTCAACTAGACAAGCGGTACGTCACCCATTGCATTAAACATTTCACAGACGAAAATATGGAATCTAGTCGCTATTGCTATTAGCTGTTCTACTGTTCTGGTAGGTATTTTAATTACGAGTAATTTTTTTTTAAATTATGAGTTTATTTCACATATCTGGACAGTAATCTTATATTTAGTTGTCAGAACTTTCCCTTTTACTAGTTGAAATTTCGGTTCATATTTGCTATAAAGTTTATTACAAAATTATTTAAATGCAGGGTATATATGTATATGTATATATGTTCATAGATATACCGAATTGTTTGTCTGCACAAGCGACATTGAAGTGAATACAATTCCATTTCTTTCGTTGGCATTGCGATCGAGGTTTTGAGGTCACGATTGCTTTTCAAAAAGTAGCTTAAGTGTGGCGGCATGCGAGTACACTGAAGCGTAAAGCTTTGAGAGTGCGATAGAAATATATTTGAGTGAGTTATATTGTATGCAATTATTTGGGGTATAACAATCATAAGAAAGATATTGTAGCTACTTTCAGGGCTATTAATAAAAACCACAAAGTGGCTGTATGGAACTTATCTTCGGTTTAATTGTAGAAAGACATTGAATCTGGAGCTTAAAATCGATGGTCGGCTTGGTATGTTTTTCATGGGAATATCTTATGTGTCTTTTAAACAATTGCATGTTAATAATTTATAAATATTATACAAAATTCTATTGCATCTGAATATAACTTCACGCACATTCCTTTTAATATTATTCCCGTTTTAATATACCGTGCATACGAATCTTATTTCGTGTATAATATAGGCTCGTATAATCCATTATAATAAATGAGCACGCATATATTTAGACGCTCTTGAGTGCTACTCATATGTCATGCGTTGTCTGCCTATGAGTACTCTCCACCGCTTTTATTAACATTGATGAAGGCTTTACAAAGGCATTGAAGATTCCTTGTTCAAATATATTATAACAAAAGAAGAATGCGTAAAATAAAAAAAAATTACTAAAAGTAATAAAAAGTATGAGCGCCAATAAAAGATAAGAGAGGTGAGTAAGTGAAATGTGGTCAGTTGAGTACGAAATACACAAAAACAAAATGAAGCCGAATATGTGAAACATTTCTGTTGGTTTTATACCGATTGTATACATATGTAAATACAAGCGTTTAACAAAGAACTTATATTAGCAGCGAAATTCTCGATTTTTGATTCGGTGCTTGCTCTACAGCAAGCTTGCAATTCAAACCGTGTCTACATGATATTTCTTTTCCCATGTTTGCAACGTGGTAGTTTTTGATATTTTTTTATTAAGCAAGTATGTAAAGTTATATATCAAGTCATCTGAGCATTCATACGATTTTATACAGGTGTTGCTCATACGACATGGTGTACTATTTGAATACAGTACAGGAATTCCTTACAATTACAGCGAGTTTTGGTTAATCGTCCTTAGTTCACTGTATAACAACAAAATATGTGGTATTTCCCAAAGGCCTTAAGATTAGAAATTATAAAAATTTGGCTCACTATAAACCGTTCTAGTATCTATCTGTCTATTTGTGCAGAATTGACTCTGGAATCTGATATTGGTATACATAAGTATAATAACATGACAAATATTTAAATAAAGACCTTAAGTATGATATTTTAATGAAACTAGATGTTTTAATGAAACTAGATGTGTTCCGTATTTTGGTATGGTCCAAAAAATATATGATATTGGTTGACTGATCAGAATGGGAGTCATGTTGCCTATTTCAGCTCATATTGACCGTTGGCCACCCGGGTGGTGCAGGTTGCACAGTCGAGGAGGCTAAGGTCGAAGTAGTGTGTTGGCAATTTGAGGCCACGTTACTTGTGGTCCACTCTCTATGCAGGTCTGAGCAGGTCTTAAGATGGCTCCATCCATTGCATGTGTTACACCTGACCAAGGTGGAATTCGGATGGCGCCTTTTGGCGCAAACGGAACAGAGAAATTTCTCCGGGCCCGGGATGGACTCAATGCCAGCACGAGTCAGGAGCGTACGGAGTAACGTTGCGGCAAGACGTTGCTTCAGTGACGACAAACTTAAACTAAGACTTACCGATCTAAACGGAGTAAGATCTTCGAAATAACAGCCCTTGGCCGTACAAAATCCGGGTTAGTTGCGGTGCGTAGAACCGGTTGTTGGGGGAATTTATACACAGCTTCGTTTTGGATATTGTTGCTGGTTAAACTCTTACGTATTCAAAATAGACCCTGATATATGCAATATATGTCCAGCGTGCAAAGAGTCTCCGCATGACACTGGCCACCTCTTTGCATGCTTTACCAACTCCACTCATATGACACCCCTCTCCCCTTGGTCCGACCCCGTCGAAACAGTTCGTTTCTTGGGCCTTCCGTAAGACGACGTCGACGACAACTTAGTTAATCCTTACCATCTTAACGGGGATTAGGCATCCGTTAAAACAACAAACAAGAACAACTAGGCATTTTATATGTATTAAGTATTTATGGTTTTTAATGGACTAGATTAGAACAAACATAGGGAGGAAGTTGTAAGGGAAGGTAAACACACAATTTTATCAAAACGACTTAATTTGTTTGCGAATTATGAAATGCTCGTCTACAAAAACTGTTTGGTTCTTGTTAATATACATATATTTATTTATATTTAAAACAAGAAAAAACGTTAACTTCGGTTGCACCGAAGCTAAATACCCTTCACAGGTGCACTTTTGTTAGTAACTGTGTGTTCAGTTTGTATGGAAGCTATATGCTATAGTCAACCGATGTGATCAATTTCTTCGGAGATTACATAGTTGCTTTAGGAAATAATATATACCAAATTTCGTAAATATATCTTGCCAAATGTGAAAGTTGTCCGCACAAGAACTTGATTCCGATCGTTCAATTTGTATAGCAGCTATATGCTATAGTCAACTGATCTGAACATTTTCTTCGGAGACTACATTGTTGCTTTAGAAAATAATGTATACCAAATTTCGTGAATATATCTTGTCAAATGTGAAAGTTTTCCATACAAGCATTTGATTCCGATCGTTCAGTTTGTATGGCAGCTATATGTTATAGTGGTCCGATATCGGCCGTTCCGACAAATGAGCAGCTTCTTGAAAAGAAAATGACCTTTGCAAAATTTCAAAAGGATATCTTAAAAACTGAGGGACTAGTTCGTATATATACAGACAGACAGACGGACGAACAGACAGGCGGACATGGCTAAATCGATTCAGCTCGACATACTGATCATTTATATATATACTTTATAGGGTCTCCGACGATTCCTTCTGGGTGTTACAAACTTCATTACAAGCTTAATATACCCTGTTCAGGGTATAAAAAGTCTGTATCTATCAGTACCCAAAATTGCATATGTACCATATAATTTTTACATAAACTTCAAAATAGTCTCACAAATTTTAATCTATGATTGCGAAAATGGGTCAAAGTGTCTTAAACATGAGTGCATTTATTCAAGCAAAAAATTTACATCCATTCTAAGTCACTTAACACAATTCTTTACGACTTTTTAAATGCATAACAAGTTCCGATTTAAAACTCTGTGATACATACACCAACACTTCCTTCCGTACGAGCATATAACAACGTCTGCAACTTGTTGTTGAAGCAGTCAGCTGATATTACGGTCTGATGGTATTTCCTGCTATTGATTGCCTATTGCCTGCCAAAGTGATTAAATCGATCATAAATTTAACGCAATTTCCAATCACTTTTAATGCAGTTAAATGATGTTTTATGACTGCTACCAGTGGTGAACTGCATGCGTCGTGTGGTAAATATGTTGCCCATCACCATGAAGCACTCACGCACACACTTCGCAGCACAAATGCATTAATAAACATGGTGCTCGTAAGCACTGTCGGTTGTGCTCACACACTGCGAGCCACTCAATTCATGCAGCAATTGAGATATGTTCTGTTGATAGCAATATCTTGCATTACAACACTTTCACGCGCACATAAAAGTCTTGATGCGTGTACAGCTGGAAGTGTTTGTAATTCCATTTTATGAATTGATGAATTGACATGCAACCCAGATATGGGTTATGAGTAATACTAGGTGAACTTTTGAAGGATTCAAGATATATGTATGTATAGGTATGGAATTCATCATAAGATTCAATTTTTATTAATGACAAAAAGATTTCTAATACATTATATTTCGAAGAAAATCTGTAAGTTTTAGACTTTTCAACCTTAAAATTTATCGGCTAATAAAAACATGTCCAACGAAGCAGAAAATAATATTACTCGTACACTATTAAAGGTGCATAGTACGTAAGTCTTTATTTTTACGAAAATATGCAGTAAAAATCCCAATCTTCGGGCTAATATCAAACTAAACTTTAAAGGTCTGTTTTTATTATATACTAAAAACCATACAATTACATTTCGACATTCTAATAAACGACCTTTAATATACTAGGAAGCACTGTACATCATATTATATTATCTAACAAAGTAAGAATTCCAGTAAGAACACTTTTTCTTTTATTGCAGATTTTTTCAAAGCAAACCTGCAAAAGTGGTAAGTAAATTTTAAATCTCATGTCAACTTATATCTAAAGAAATTTTGAGAAATTAACCTATACAGAATAACATCACGCGGTAATTAGGTTTCAACGTAAAGCTTAAACTCAACCTCCGCCGTTTCACTCAATTCATTGAAAATCACAATATACTTACATACGTTGCTTAATATTGCATGTGCACATATGTGCTAGAATTGCTTTAATAAATTTTAAGGCTTTAAATTGTTCGGTCACTGTGTTTTGATCGCCTCTACAGTTAGGTCGTTAGCCTGCAATCATTTGAAGAAATAAATAAAGAAAATGTCGAAACTTAGGAATTAAAATAAAATTTATTATGCTTGAAAGTTACTTAAGAATAAATAATAAAATAAAGGAAATTCTGTAAAGTGTTTACTAAACCCGCTTAAAATTATATACGTATATAATCATACCTATTCAACGCTTGATGTTTAGATGGAACATTAACCGAACTCAAGTCAATCGCTCAAATATTGGTTTTACACAAAAGAACACTAGAGTTGGGACAACAGAGCGTATAAGTAATTAAATATTAAGTATATTAAATTAGTTAAATCGAAGATGACCAGTGTTGGGACTGTGTGGCGTATAAGTAACGTTAGAAGACTGATATTTTAGCATGTCTTGCAAATAGATTCCTGCTATTATTATGAGTTAATAATTTCCCTATTCATAGTAAAAGGCACCACAATGTTCTTACACCGTACAGGAAACATATATAAATTATCAGCGTTAGCATCCGTAACGATTTAATCATGCCCGTCTGTATATACAAGTACGTGAACTTTTCCTTCAGATTTCGAGTTATTGATCTAAAATTTTGCAAAACAAACTCTTGTAAAGAAAAACTTTTTATTTAAAAAATCTTTCTACGAAATTTGGTGGAAATTATTATCCAAGGCATCGCTACAATTTTCGAAAAAAAAATTTCATATTGGACTGCTATAGCATATAGCTGCCATACGTATATAACCGACCAATCAATCTCAAGCTTTTGTTTGGACAATTCGTTTATTTGTAAAGATATTTTCATGAAATTTAGCAGAGATTCTTATTAGGTAGCACTAAAATCTCCCAAAAAATTGTTCGGATCCGACTGCTAAAGCTTACAGCTGCCATTTAAAATTAGCAATCAAAGTCAGGAAGAGATTTTTTTACCTTTGTTTTGCTAATTATATTAGCCGAATTTAAAGTTTTTTTGTTTTCATTATGGGCTCGTCTCAGTGTGACCCTCCGAAAACTGATTGATTTCCATGAATTATTTTTAATGTTGAAATTAACTAATCGATCCGGGTTTTTTAATAAATTAAAACATTCTTGAAGAATACAAAATTATTTTTCTTGTATGTTCATTTTTGGTTGTACAAGTATAATAGTTAAATAAATAATTGAAATTACGCGTAAAAAAAGATCCAGTACGATGTTCACGATTGCCGCTAAATAAATTGGATCTAAAATAAAAATTTCAAAAATATTATTAAACTGTAGGAAAGTTGCTATCGCGCTATGGAGAGTTTTTTTCTGAAATTTAAAAAAATGGCAGCTGTTTGAACATAATATATCGAATTTGGTTACTTTTTTCGAAAGTTTCTCGTTGAAAAAAATAGGAAGCTTCCAGCCCGCTATGGAATGGCGTTAAAATTTGTTCTCTCTAAATTGGCTATCTTCAAAACTCTTCCTTTGGAAGTGGAAACCGTTTTGAAAAACACCATTCTGGAAAAAACGCGTTTAACCCTGTAGTTTATTACCCAATATGTTCAGCGCTCACGATATGTCATTGTCAAAAAAAAATTAATAAGCTAGCTTTCAAAGAATTTACGGTGTGAATTCAAGCTATTTAACGGTACATATTGTTATAAAATATGTTCTGAGGATAATAAATATAAAGCAGCGCTGATTTTTAAAAGGATTTTAATGTTCTTGAATGCTCTCAATTTTTTTTAGGTAAGAGTCGCATATTTATTATTATTTATATTATAATATTTATTAATTTGATATTTTGTCTTCTTCTTTATGTAGAAAAACGACAAATTCTCAAATTTTAGCTTTACATTGCTAAAACATGAAAAGAGGCAATTCACAAAAATTTTAAGAGTCGAGAATGAAAGCCGTATAGCAGTCTTAAAAGAAACTGATTATGTGGAGTTCATGAAAATAAAAATCGGCAGACATGGCCCTCGCTTTACAAAAACTGTTCTTTAAATGCAGAAATATTCTTTAAAACCTTTGTTGGCAGTTCAACATCACCATCAGCGTTGCGATATATTTTTAATAGCTACAATATTAAGGTTAGTCAATAAAAATACACGCTCCAAATATCCAAAAAACCCAACCACCTCTCTTTTGCAGAGGGTATACTGTTCCAGAACCAGTATTGACAAATGTCAAAGAAAAATGTCTAACATATTTTGACATAACATAGAAATACACACATTTTTATTTAAGATGTTGTCATATACAAATAAATATTGATTAAAACTTCTACTACTATGCAATTTTTTGTCTAATTATTACTGTAAAAGGAATTTTACCAATTTAAATTCGGAAATATTGCGTAACTATTCTAACAACTTGAACCCCGACTGTGCTTTACTAAAGGCCAGAATGTTCTCATTATCATTCACCAGAACACATTTCAATATTTTCTGCGTGCCAATCGAGTTCAAAGTAGAACATTCTTCGCACACTTCTCCGTGCGCAGACATTTCGCCTGCTGCAGCCCTCGCCGCCGCATTGCGTATGCGCATATTTCTGTCTTTTGTGCGGAAGCAAAACCGCAGCGACTCGCCCGGCCGCAAACATCCAATTAATTGGATAATTTAAGTGCAGCTGTATTCGCGCTGGCGAACGAAATATTGGCAATAATTTCTTTCGCTGTTTTAAGTGCCTCACTCAGTCAGCGTTTCTCAGGAAATGTTTGGCGATTCATTGCCGCTGTTGCTCTGCGTGACGCAGCAGTTATGGAATACGGTGTGTACGCACATATGCATGCATATGTGTGTGTGTGAATAACAGTCCGACCTTTGTTGCATTGCTCACTTCGCTGAACAATTAATTAATTGTTCTTGGTACGGAACTGGCGGCACTAGCAATGCACGCAGTTGAGCTGCACAGCCAACATTCATACATAAATATATGTACTTGTCACACTCATGAGCTTACTTATGCATGCAGATGCAAATGCAAGTGCAGTAAGCCAAAAGCGTATATGCCTGCATCGAGCGCCATGTTGCGCAACATGCATGACTACACAGATATGTAACTTTTATAAGCACATCGCTTGCATTTGGTGTTTAGGCGATATTGAATATATCACCGATTTGTGTATGATCTAATAACAGATCTTAATTCTATCGACTTGAATAATTAAAAGATCCGGTCACCCTCTGCCTTGGCCATAGTATGCATTATAATATAGACTGTTATAATAAACTATTCGATATAGTGAAAATAGTCTAGAAATAAATTCGAAAACGTTATTGCCGGCATAATAATGCAAGGAGAGAAGGTTGGTATTATACATGGGCGTAAACGGACTATGTCACGTCCGCAAAACGTTCCCGAAAACTTATAAAACTCTACAAAAGTGTTCAATACTATTTCCTAGTACAACGAATTGTATTAGAGAGGGAAATCTACAGTTTAAACATTTTTAAAAAGTAAGCTAGTACAGACCCTTTAAAACATTTAAGGCAGGTATCCTCTATATAGTAACATCCATGGTTTTTACGAGCCCTTGTTCAAAATGAACGATGTTGCATGTCCTCATCAGTTCTTCGCCGCTGTATTTGAATATCTCGGCCAGCTATCCATCGGTTCCACCGCTTTGTTGTTCTTCAGACTGGTAATTTCTAACAGAATTTCTTCATAGTCGGACAAGGGAACGTCTGCTCCATCGCCGCCGATTGGGGAATAGGATACGCCTTTTCCTGGTGTTATGCTGAAGAAGTGTTCCCTTCATTATTTTAGTATGCTCTGTGGATGAGTCGTTAGATCATCTCTGGGGGTTCTACAAGTGTATTCTTCGGTCTTATAGAATTTTCGAGCACTATTCTTGTTGGCTAGCTTGTCAAGCTCTTCGTACTCACGCATTTCGGTCTCTCTCTTTTACTGCCTGCAAATTCAAAAATTTCAACTCTCGGTAGCTATCCCATCCCGCACGTGTTGTGGCAGTCCATTTTCTCTCCGTTGCGGCACGGCACTCCTCGTCGTACCAGCATCAAGTTGCTGACGACTGCTCTCAGAGAAAAGGAGTGCAAGTCAAGTAGAAAAACCTTCGACAGTCTGTTGTGATTGCAGCTTCTCGACGTCGAACCTTCCTTGTGTTTGTTGACATTTTTTGCTGCACATAGGCAGGTGCAGGTCTTGGCTGCAACAAGATAGTGGTTCGAGTCGATGTTATGACCTCGGAGCGTACGCACGTCTAAAACACTGCTGACGTGTCTTCCGTCTATCACAACATGATCGATCTGGTTGGTGGCTTTGCGATACGGAGACAGTCAGGTATCTTGCCTTCCCAATTAAGCGACCAAACATTCCAGATGCATGCCCTCAAATAGTAGTCGTTAATGCGTTTGTTACAGTCGTCATCCTTTTCATTGGGGGCGTTTGTTTACGTGGCAGGTCTTACCCCACCGCACAAGCCTGAGGAGGGATGGTTCGCCTTCTCACTTTAGCTCGCCTTCAAACGGATGTTCTTTGGCTATCCAGACGACACTTGGTCTAAGACTGGAAGTCGTGAGCTGCTTGAGCCATATGTAAAAAAAATCTCTTCTGGCCATTTTCAAGTGAATGACGCTCAAACTTCTACACATGACTCCATTCTCTGTATCCTTAACGCTTAGTTTTTGGTAATACGTACAACCGATAGTTGAACAATACTATTATACTCCGTAGCAACATGTTGCAAGAGTAACCACAGTAACATGTACCTATCGAAACAATCACCCTTTGTTTTACTGAGTTTATACATACATGTGATTCTCTTTCATATAACTTTATGCCTTTGTTGTCTTTTTGTCGTATGCATTTCTAATGGCTTTTTCTTCCTTGTTTGCGTTAAGTGAGTTTGCAGACGCTTTTGTCAAGTTTGTGGTTCAATTATAAGATCTACCGAATGTCGATGACTTAAAATTAAATTTTACAGATTTTGGTGATGAACGGAAAGCCGTAAGCCGCTGAACATTGTATGAACATATAATGTATAGCTGCCATACAATCTGAAGTAGAAAAATGAAGTCCTTGTATCGAAACATTATTATTTGACAAGGTATCTTCCCCAAATTTAAGATCGATTATTGCCCCAATCCATGCTACAAGCTCAGAGTAAATTATTCATATCGTCACCATATCATACATCTGACAAAATCTAGTTTTTGTATGGAAACCCTTTTCTTTTGCGAAAAGTGAATTAGCTTCGGTACAAACGAAGTTTTTTATTGCTCTTTATAACACTAACAATACTATCATATTACTATCCTATTATATAAATTAATATCATATTATCTACGGAAAAGGGGCTTAGGTATCAAAAAAAAGGAGAACAATTAATGAGATAACGAGAAACTGACGATTATTTTTAACAGCTTTTCCCAGAAAACTAGTTTTCGCACGTTAGCTCCGTTAGACTTATAATAATTTTCAACAAAATTTTCCGTAAAGTGCTGGGGGTTCATAATTTACCTTAAACTAATTGACGACACAGATCCTTGGAAATTTTAAATAATTCTCGTTTTCCCTGTAGCGTTCACTCAGAATGCCAGCTCTTCATTTTTTTATAGTATGTTGGTTACAGCAAAGCTTACGTATCGATCAATGGCAAATCAGCATTCTACGTTGACCACAAACGCAGCAGTAAATTAACCTAGCTTGCCAACCGCCGATTCAGTTAAATCGCTGGAAGTTCATTTTATGAGCGTCCCTGGAGTTATTCAAAACTTAATTCCGCCATTGGGTGGAGCCACATGAGCGCATTGGGTTGGAAACTGCTCGCCGCTGGCTAGCAAACAGCGCTATACAATCTTCAATACCGTTAATGTTGTCCCTCGCAGCACTCCCCCACGTTAATGAATTACTTTTAGTTCGGATTTTATAAGCACAGCAGCAACCCTTTTGGTGCGCAGCCTGTGGCGTCGTTTTACACCCGCCAGTTTTTCGTGATGAAAGCGAAGTGTGATTGTAAATGCAGCAGTCGCTATTTTAGCACATTTTATGATGTCAACCATAAAATTGAGTGACATTCAAACTGTGATTAATTGCTGTAAAACCTTCAACCGTGACCTCAGCGAAATCGCTTAAAATACCACAATAACAATAATTGCGCCGTTCGGAGAATTACGCGGGTAAATATCAACGAACAGGTTAATATTTCACTAAGGACAATTCATTTACTAAAATTGAGGGCATCAAAATCGAATAAGGCACACATCGTAGAAGTATATCTGGCATATCAAAATGTCGACCTTTCCTTGCAATTCAATTAAAAATCACTAAGAGGGCGCTAGGAAACCATTCTAAATTATTACTCAAGATATTTATATGAAATAAGCTCGCAAACGGTAAATTTCGAGTTTCGATGATTTCGAATGCAGAAGCCAACCTTGATATTTTCAATAAGATGATTTGATTTCTTAAAAAACAAAATAAAATAATTGTTAAGGAAATTCAAATGTTATTGAATTAATGTGAATTACAATCGATATAATTATGTTCTGAGTATAGTTCAAATGGCCTACACGACATATTTCGATGAATTCAGTTTTCGAGTACTTTTTCCACTAAGCCAAGTCGTATGTCAATGAACAGCACCTATGACTTCAAATAACCCCACAAGAAGTAGTCTGGTGGTGTTAAATCACAACTTCTTGGAGGCCATTCAATGTCACAATTTCCTTAAATAATAGTCTCCAAACTTCTCTCGCAATAATTCCGTTGTTGTACGTCGCACATAGTCCTATGTACCTTGTTGGACCCAAGAGTTGTCAAAATCAATTGATCTGTACCGCCCTTCATAGGCAGTAACGGTGTCAGCGGTTTCATTTTGAAAAAAGTGTAGACCGATGATCCCACTGGACTAAAAACCACATCAAACTGTCAATTTTGGATAGATTTTCTTCGCAGCAGAATTGACGGTGTTGTTTATTTACCTAACCACTAAAATGAAAGTGTGCCTTATAGGAGAATATGATTTTTCTTAAATAAAAATTGTTTTGATTTTCAAATTGTTCTAAGGCGAAATCAGCAATTTTACGACGTTTACGATGGTTCAATAGCTTCAGTTCTTGAGTGAGAACAATTTTATACGGATGAAACCCCTAATCCTTTTCCAAACTCTGCCTGGTTGTGGCTTGAGACAATCCCAATTCTTGAGAACGTCATGGAATCGACAATTTGCGGTCTTCAGCAACTCTTGGAAAGGCACCATTATTTTTATTACTTTGAGCTGTTCTTTATTTATTGGCACTTTCACTATACTTAAAGAAAATGTACGCTTGAAAATTTCAAGAATTTGATGAATAGCGAGTACGGGTGGGCGATTTTGCCATTTCATGGTCGTAATCCATGAAATGACAAAAGGGCACCTAAAGTTGCAATTGGAGAACGATTATTTTGATAATAAAGTTGAAAATTACCGAAACGACGTTTAGAAATCTTATAATCCCTATTGGAAAACCCGGTACATCTCAGTTTCTTTACGATAGCTCCATTTTTTTCAGCATTATTTACGAAGCGATATTTTTAACATTACGTACTCATAGAGGGATAGATAAAAGCGAATATTAAAATATTTTATAAATTAATCACTTTGTACAAAGTGAAATTTATATTCCGAAGTTACCTTTCTAACCAATATCTATCATTTATAGTATATCATAAATGATTAGATAAGGGTAAATCATTTTGTTGGCTGGGGTATGATGTCGTAGTAATTTCATAAATTTTTGATTTCAAATCTAACTGTGCTCAGCTGATTCTAACTGGATTTCGGATAATTTAAGAGTATATAAAAATGAAATTTATGAACTAAATGAGATTCAAATCAGCTCAGTATTTTGTGAGATATTTAATTTCTCCTCAAATTAAGGTTCACTTTACGAAAGGGCTGACATTCTTCTAGAATTCATTTTATCTGGGCATTTTGATATATACTTACATATAACTTAATATCTATCTCTATTATTTAGAATAAATATGAATAAAATTGTCTTTTTAAACGTTATGGACTACCGACTACATTGATAAAAAGTCTGGTTTCCAATCGAAGCAGGATATTTAACTTGTGTACTCTCGCAACATTATGCTGCAGAGTATAATAGTTTTATTCACCTAGCGGTTGTTTGTAACAACTAAAACTAATCGAGATGGATTTATAACTGATCAGGGCAATGAGTTGAGTTGAATTTTGGTCTATCCGCTCGCTTGTCCTCCTGTCCTCACAACCGATAACTTGAGTAGCAATTGCGATGTCGTAACGAATCTTGTTAGGAGTGTATCTTGATAAAAGATCCAAAACACCAACCACATTCGAGAGATGGGATCAGCACCGTTAATCAAAACTTATAAATTGCTGTAATTTAGCTTCCCTCCTGCACCTCCTTTTACAGCGTGTAAATGGATAAAATCCGAAAATAACCACCCGCTGCCTCCATATATCGGTTATGTTGGAAAGTGCGTAAGCTCGCTAAAAAAGTTGTCAGTAATACGATAGGTCCGTTCCAAGAGATCTAACGTAAAAACAATGAGCGTGGTGAGGTCCACTTTTAGGTTGAAATCGCATATCTCAGGAAGTACTCTTTCAATTTCAACAAAATTGGCGCGTAACATTGTACAAATATTTATGTATATCCTTTTGTCACAATCACGCCTTCTTTCCATAAATCATAATTTCAAATTTCAGACCTCATTGTAGCATATAAATGGGAAGCCAATAATATTAAGGGAATACTTCACCTACAAAGTGTAGGTATTTAAGTTGGTTGATTTTACGCCCAAAAAGAGTCGAAATCGGATTATAACTTTTGACGCCGCCAGATACCGAATATGTGGAACTTAGCAGCTATGACTGTCTTTTACCGAAAATATATTTTGAACTGTGATAAATTTTCAAAAATTAAGAGGGCATTCTTTTTGGAAACTAATATGTTTTGATGTACATAATTCATTCAAGGTTTCGGCATCATTATACTCCGAACAGAATTTAAGTTTTCCACAAACACAGTTCAAGTTTCCCAAAAGGAAGTCGGAGACTCTATAAAATATAGCGAAATTGTCCTTAAATTTCTGAAATATCGATCTAAAATCTTTCAAACATCCTTTTCTCATCAAGAAATTGCACGTATTTGTCGGAACCTCCTATATCGGACTACTAAAACATATATCTGCCAAACTAATTGATCAAAATTAAGTTCTTATATGAACAAATTTTTTATTTTACAATATATCTTCATCAAATTTTACTTGAATTATTACTCACAGCAACTCTACAATATTTCAAGAAATTTTGCAGATCGGACAGCTATATTATATAGCTGGCATATTGTATGGAAACTTGTTTTTTTGTGAAGGTTATTCTGACCTTACTTATTTCAATAAAATGATTACACATTAAATATTTTACTTAGAAATGTAAACTTAACTTAATCCTGGTATTCAAACATTCGCCTTAGATTCAAATAACGCCAATCTTGTTATTTGTTCGTTTAATTCTGTTTGATTTCTTTCTTCGAACTTGTTCACTTGACATTGCTAATTCAATTAATTTCAATAGATGTAATCAATCTTGTAAACTTTCACTAACCTATTGATTAAAACTCATCAAATGCTTTTAATAAATTTTACTTATTTTTCAGCGACTAAAGCTAGTTTTTGCAGTCGCGAAAAGTTGCTAGAATAGTTGCCAAGGGCATTTTTTAGCAAAGAAAAATCAAGCGTCACTGGGGACTGTACTGCTTTAGTTAGTACACATATTCACACCCAATTTTTTTAGCGCTGCACCCGTCAGTGGCTTCATATTTTGTCTGCATCGCTTTCGGAGAACACGCTTACTTTCGCAGCTGTCGCTAGCGCTGCGTCAGTGCATAATGAAACGCATGAACTTCCGTGCGCTGGATGCAAGACATCAACGGCGAGTAGAGCTTTGTTGGAGCTGCAACACTGCTGCAATTTGTTCACTTGACTACTCCCGAATGCAAGACGACAATTCCTTCATCAATTTATTTTGAAGCATGATTTCATCATTTCACTCAATTGCTGAGCGTGCTGGCAAACTTTTAGTGGAAGTGCTCTTGCGTTTGGGTGGCAGCGTGATGCCAATGGCCACGGTGCTTCGACAGTCCTGCCGCACGAAGCGCCACTAAATTACAACAACGCCAAATCAGTAGTATGCATGCAACAGTTTGTGTGTGTGTGTATGTTTCAGTCCGAAGCGTAGAGAAATCCGTTTGCTTGAACGCAATTTTTCTAATCAGCGCAGTTTTACTTTTTTTTTTGGTTTTAACTTGGCAAGATTTGTGTTTGAAATCTTGTGCAGCATCATTAATCATTGAAATCGCTTTTCAAAAATCGATTGCGTGCACAATTTGCCTTGCGCTACACTCCCCACTCCATTCCCGTCTGCTGCGGCGATTTATAGCAATATATGTAAGTACGTATCTCTGACTCCTTTACGCAGGCAGTGCCTCTATAGACAGTACATACATACAAGTAGAGGGGCACAAGTTTGCTTATGCGTTTATTTTCAAAACTTATATCGCAGATTTAGAAATCCATATTTTACGTGGCATATTTTATTTATTGGTCCATTTAGACTGAAACAATAACAGGGGTCATTGCGTTCTCAGCCGCCGGCCGCGACATTTGTCATCCTATTTTATGACCATTATATTTGCGTTTTGTTCAGAAAGCTTAGTAATTTTCAGCGAGCGATATGAAATTATTTACGATTTCCTTTAATGAAGAAATGTTCATTTTCTAACGGCAACAGCGGCCACCAAAACAATGGCTGAAAGCCGTAAATTTATATGCGCGTATAACTACTCTTTGGCACACGCGACAAAATGATGAGTTGAAAGTTATTTGCGGTTGTGCCCAGCCAAGTAATTTTAATGTCATGACAATGTAGTCAGCGATTTGAGAATTCATATTATCCGGTCATAATTTACAGTCGTCTTGCACCTACCCACGCGCCAGTCGCGGCTCCATTGTTTTCGCTTGCCTGTTCGCACAGAGTAAATGTTTGGATAGTGCACGTTAAAAGCTCGGAATGAAAGCAAGAGAATTGTGCTTAAGTTGCGCTTAAGGCATTAAGTCCCGTTTTGTTTGACTTACTAGATTGAGATACTGTAATCCCGTAGTTGAGTAATTTTTTTTTAAGATTGTTGCGCAATCAAAAGGTTCGATGCGGTTAAAGGATTTCTTAAGGGAATGAATAATATCAAAGTAATTTTTTTAATTTTTTGTAGAATAGCTTCCATTGCCTTTCAAAGGTCGGCTGATATTCGAAACAGAAAGGTTGTATTTAAGGTTTGTTTGACCAGAGATCGAACTCAAACCGTATATAGTTACTGAGCGCATATCCAATCACTACTCGAAGGTAACCGACACCGTAAAGTCTCAGGATATGTTCGATATATTCCTGGGTAAGTTGCAAGATATGGCAGGTTAAAATCTGATCAAAGTGCACAAAACTACTCATGCGACATATTTTTACCTATTCAGAACAATTAGTTTTATTACTTCGGCATCCAGCAGTTCGAAGCCCGTGCACAAATTATAGGACAGTTTACATTCTTCCTCCTTCACTTCAATACTATTTTTATTGTTCCAGACAACAATTGGTGAGTTCTCCCGCCAGATTCATTAAGTATACTTCTTCCTTCCTTCCACGCGTAGCTTCGTTGGCGCTCCCCACTTTGTCATTTATTTAAAGAGTTCTTCGATAATAGCAGCGGCGTGGTATTAGAGTTCAGCAACGCAAGAAAATATTAACAAAAGCACTTTCAAGCGAAACAATGAAATGCTTGTTGGAAACAAAAGCGAATAGACGAGAGAAACGTACACATGAAACAAAACAATTTACAATTAAATACATCAACCGTTGTTGGAAGAGCCTCCTTTGACTTCGTTTAAATAAAGTTAAAAAGTTCGCTGCTGAAGTAGACTGTAAGTCTCTCCAAACACTTATTCATATTTCATCAATGACTCACAACTCTTCCAGTATAAAGTGTATCGCTTTAATGCTTGCCCGCTTTTATGTCGGTAGACTTATTTTGTTCCCTTTTGTAGACGCTTTCGTTGCACTCTGATGTCGCAACTTCTGTTTGTAAATTTATAAACCACAAAATAATAATCTGAGTTGACATAAATAAGTGGAAGTGGAATTAATATTCATGCACTATGAGCTAGGGTATTGTAACAATATAAACAAAAGATGAGACAAGTGCAAATTGGCAACTAATTGACCTTTTTAAATGTTTTAAGGCTTAACTACTGCGGAGCTTCAAAAAAACGGACCTTACCCACATCACAGCGTAGTGTTTGATGGACTTCGATATTTAAGGTGCCTATAAAAATACTGAATAATTTTGTTCAATTGATTTTTCTACTGTATCGGAAACTCGATCTGCTGCCTAAACAACGAAGCGATGTAGTACCAAAAGCTGACTGTTTAAGACGAAGGTTGCACCAAGGTCGAAACCAGGCGACAAAACGAACGTAAAACGTCTGGTCAAGTCAAGATGGAACTCATATAAAGGTTAGGTTAGGTTAGATGGCTGACCCCGAAAGATCGCACGAGGACTACTATATGTAATCCTTTGAGAAGCCATAGAAAAGAAGAACTCCTGTGTTCGAACTTAGAAATTAGCAAACGTTTATTAGCCAATACAAATTATTTAAGCAAGTCGTTAACCACCAGGTTCCAAAGAAGAGGAGAGAGATTTTCTTCTTTTGGTGTTCCCTCACTAACATTTTACGAAGCACGTGGATTGCCCCCACTCCGTTACAATCATTCTGTAGCACAAAACACTGAAAATTAGTGTTTGAGGTTTGATTCAACTCCAAGAGCGTCCAGAGGAGCTACGTCTAGTTCTGGCAGGACCTTATTAAAAGCTCTCTCAATATCAAGGTAGGACCCAACGTTATGATGGTATGCAGACCAGCACCCACTAACCTACCTTTACAATAAGAATGTTGCGCTCCTGATAGATGGTTCCTTGGAACGAATCTCCTTACGTATCAGTTCATCAGCTACTCCAGAGTTTTTTGTAAGAAGGAGGAGAGGTTAATGGGCCTGAAGTCCTTCGGTGTAACGAGGGCGCCAATAACAGCCTTTGGGATGAACGTAACTCTGACTCGTCTCCAGGCTCCGGAATGTACCAAAGTCTTATGCAGTTCCCATAGATAAGTACCAACCAGCTGCATGACACCTTAACAGCCTACTACGGCTGCGCTGGTATGATGCCATCCTGTCCCGAAGACTTGAAAGGCTTGAACGATTTGCACAAGTCAAGTGTCGTTTATCCAGAAGGCCGACTGTGCAAATCTTTTGCAGCACTCCTAGAGATATCCCCCCAGAGGACGTATTGTGTGGGAAGTGAGCATCACGGAAGAGCCGAAGTGCATTTTCACTGCTTAGGGCCCATTTGCGTACTTAAGATAACACACGGAGACCGAGTTCTTTGCGAAGATACGCTCGAACACTTATGACAGCCTTCCATTTTTTCGCAGAAGCTTTTGAATGAGGTGTTGTTTTCCAAAACGAGGCCACCTCCGGCACTCGTGAGAGAGTTTGTCGGCGCATCTTGCGGTACATTTCCCAGTTTGCATTCCTAGAATTTCTAAAAGAATTTCTAGGCGGACCTTCTCCGACTAGACTGAAACCGATATACCTATGATCAGAGAAG
The DNA here is from genome assembly GCF_016617805.1 of Bactrocera tryoni. Lineage (NCBI taxonomy): Eukaryota > Metazoa > Arthropoda > Insecta > Diptera > Tephritidae > Bactrocera > Bactrocera tryoni. The sequence continues at coordinate 31,268,409 of NC_052500.1, read as the reverse complement.
GAGTGATCGTTAAGAACCAACCAGTTTTAGATCAGTGGGGCAATTCTGTTGAAATTATTTTATGTTATTTTATTTCGGTGAGAATTTCTATTAAATCATTATATTAGTATTATATGTCCGTCCAATTGTTCTGGACTGGCTGAAGCCGTAGCCAATGTAATGGTTTTACACCTCTCGGCCACACACAATATCTGAAACTATCTGTACCTCTAAAAAAATAATTGAAGCAGGAATCGATTCATAGTAGGTAGTCAATGTGAAAGTAGTCCATACAAGAACTTGATTCCGACCGTTCAGTTTGTATGGCAGCTATATGCTATAGTTAACCGATGTGAACAATTTCGTCGGAGATTACATTATTGCTTTAGAAAATAATATAAACCAAATTTCGTGAATATATCTTGTCAATTGTGAAAGTTGTCCGTACAAGAACTTGATTCCAGTTTGTATGGCAGCTATATGTTATAGTGGTCCGATATCGGCCATTCCGACAAATGAGCAGCTTCTTGAAGAGAAGAATGACGTTTGCAAAATTTCAAAACGATATCTTAAAAACTGAGGGACTAGTTCGTATATATACAGACAGACAGACGGACAGACGGACATGGCTAAATCAACTCAGCTCGACATACTGATCATTTATATATATACTTTATAGGGTCTCTGACGATTTCTTCTGGGTGTTACAAACTTCGTGACAAACTTAGTATACCCTGTTCAGGGTATAAAAGCACTAAATCAACTAATAACTGATCAAAGGCCTTTTAATGGTTTTTAGTGGGGAACGTTTGGCCGAAAAACGATAAATCTGGTTACCAGTTTTCAGCTAACAGTATAAATTCTTATATAGTTCTCTACTCAAATGTTTTAACTGGCCAACTGTGTTTCGGTCCGTGGATTTTAGCGACAATAAAACAGCTCCCTCCCACAACCAGGCAAAGCAAATATTTTTTTACGATTTTTGCCGTAGAGTGCAGTAAGTTTGTTAGTCTTCTTTTCCCTAACTTTCTGTATATAAAGCATATCTCACGTTTTTCAACATCGCTACGTCTTCGCCTTTGTGACAATGGCATCGTGTGGTAGTTGCTTCTGCTTTTGCAAAAACAGTCATTGCGCAGTTCATGTTTTTCATACTTCCCAGTTTCTAGCGAAAATATAAATAAGGAGGGTCTAAGTACGACTGATAAAGAAAGAATATGCTTTTTCATATACTCGGACCATGTTTTTGTTTTGAAAAATATAAACTGAATTTATCTGAAAAATTGTGGCAAAGGACTTATGATACAAGATTAAAAAAAAAAATTTTAATGTTAGTTTGTTGCTGGTACCAAATCCAGGCCCTGCAGAAACTCTTCTTTTTTGACTGCTAGTTTTATGAAAACAAACTTTGAGTTAATAGTTGGAGATTCATATTCAGATCATATTACTGTCGAGTATATCTAACCTTTTATGATTTTCGAAAGTATCGAACTTGACTCAACCTATTTTTACATTGTTGCAGTATTTAAAAGTAGATGCAGAATTATCATCAGCATCAACGAACGTTTAGGTAAAAAAGGCAAGTTTAATATAGTTATTTTGCAGCAAGTTAAGCGCGAGCATAAAAAGTACATTTCCGTTACGGTGTTGCCAACAACAGTCATTGTCGCAGTTGGTTGCCTTCGCCCGGATGACATAAATTTTATTCCGCGTCGATGCTGGAGGGCACAATAATGCAGCATTTTAATTAGCAACACTGCAATGGAGTGTCAGGCGTACTATGTAACTGTATAAATATGGCATGTAAGAAAGGGCTAAGTTCGGGTGGAATTGAATAGATTTGCAAATTGATAAGTTAATAGGTAATTTCTTGAATTTCACCTTCAAAAAAAATATATATATTTTAAACAAGGATTTAGTAGTATGTTTTAAAACGAATGATTAAAGGTTTTTAACGTATCGTTTCAAAAAAGGAACTGATAATTATTAATAGAGAAACTACTAGCCGATTGTACCCAGCATCGTACTTTATATTAACGGAAATATATAAGAACTTAAGGTTTGAGGACCTGAACAAACAATTATTTATAAGTTCCACATATTTAAAAATTGTCTGCATTTAAATTCCGGAGTGGCAATGAGAGTTCTAAGGTTTCATTTTCACAAACCGTTTGTTTCACCTCAGCCTATTACAGAGTCACAATAATTTAGTTTAGATTAGTCTGTTAGGCTGATGGGCCACGCGTAAGCCAGTTTTGGTTCTTAATAATACCAGATGAAAATCCGTCACGAAGTGAGCACTGGTCAGTGGAAGCAAAATGTAATTGACTCTGTGTGATCACTAACGATACCCTTTCCAGGGTCTCATATTGTGGGCACCAAAATCCTTAACGCGTAGCCATGCAAATATGGAAAAAGTGTACAAGAGATGATCACTTGTTCCTTGTTGCCTTGCTCTTGATATTTCTTGCAGTCTTCTCGATCTGTCAGGACGTGTGCCATCACCAAACTGTGACCAGTGAATAATCCAATCATGTGCCTTCTTCTACGGGTGCCAGTAGGAACATTGTATATGTCCGATCTACTGTTTTACATATGATTTTTTCATTCTTGCACAAGTAGATCGTTCCCTAGTGTTTTGATTTTTCTCTGCTTCTTCCATGCTTCTGTCGATCGAGATTGATCAAGATCGTCGTATAGACAATGATGTTTGATTTTTTTTGACATTGATCATGTTTTCGGATGATATTCGTACACTTGGCAGTATCAACCACATTATTATTGCCCTCGATGCCTTTGCGACCTAGCACCCAATAAAAATGAAGTCGCTTGCTCACGGCGGCACTTTAATCTACTGTTCTGCCCTCTAAGACACTTCTGGCAGATTGATGGCGCGGGTAGAGGCTTGAAGCTAAGGAAATGTTATCTTAGGAGTTGTCTACTAAAACCTTAGAGAATAGCAATACCAAAGACTTCTATGTGAAATATATAGCAGTGGTCCGACAGCTATACGGCTGTCTTATGCCTAAATCTGCACAATATTTTCTCACACCAACTCCGTCCTCCATTTTCGAGCCATCATTATAAATTTTGAATGTTTTGCGCGCAGCTAACATGCCTTTACGCCTGCCATGTCTTCCTATGTTTACCCTGAACCTATGTGTAAATTCTCCTGCAGCCAGTAGTTGCTCCTCCGATTTTGCTGCGCAGCTCTCATCGAAGTGGTCTAGGCGGTAGGTTTAGTATTAGCTCAAAAGCCGCTGTTGGGTGGTTCATAGTGCTACCCAGGAATAAGGGATGTTAAACTTATTCCAGTGTGAGAGCGCCTCAAAATTAGCGTTTCTTATAACATTTTCCGTTATGGCCAGATTGAAGAAAATAACAATTTTTGGGCATTTTTCAACCCAATAACCAATATTTAGTACGAATAAAAATTACTAAATATTGGTTATATATTATATGGAGAAACTATTTAAATCTTTTAAAAGAATATTATAACAACTGACTTTTGTCCTTTCAATATCCAATAATATGATTTAAGCTTGTTAACTCTCAATCATTAAATGTTTTTAATCATTTTCCATTGAAAATAAAACTATAATGCTTCAAATTACAAAACGTTTCATCAAATATCTTTATATTTCACAAATTTGTTTAATTTTCATTGTTTTACATTTTTTATAAGTGGCCTTGAACGATGCAACAAATCCCTCAGTTTACACATTTTTTTGGTAAGATTTTAATCTGGCCATCACTCGTTTCCAATTGATAAACGTCAAAACCAACTGAACTCGATTAGCTGTCAAAGTTCAGTAGGTTTTGACGTTTAGCAATTGCTCTCTCACTTCCAGTGAGAGAGGAGTTAACCATCTATTTATCTCTGGTGCTACCGCTGCAGACAGCACAGTGACTAAACCCTATCCATTGGCAGCCGTTAGGTAGATTTTCAATAGAAAAGTATTTTTTTCGTTGACAGAGAACAAACCACAATGTTTATAAATCTTTATACCAAATCACCATTAAAATCTTCTTCTTCTCATAACGATCTTTCACTATATACATGACTGTACCCATTCCTTATTAACAATCCTAAAATATTTATAAAAGTGTAACTAATATGTTCAAATCAAGTCATCCTTGAAGTAATTGTTATTTACGCTGAGTTTTGAACAGCAAGTGGCAAAAGTTGCTCAGCAATCGCGAGTTTAAATTGCGCTCCGTGAGTTCCCACCTTTAATTGGATGCATTCAATTAAAATTAGCAATTCTTTAAGCAACCAATCAGCGAGCGCTGCTCACTTTCTGCTCACGTGGAACTTCTTGCGAAATGAAATATGTAAAATTTTTCCAACCCGTCTAAAGAAAGAATTTTCATTTAAGTTGAAACTCACAGCATTACCGAAAGAGTATAAAAATTCACACATTAAAGTATGAATTAAATGAAAAAGTATCTTTTCTCCGCTACCGAGGCGCTTTGCCCGCATGCAATCCTTCAACACTGTAAGAAAGTTGGTCGCATAAGTCTTGCGTGCGAGTGTGTGTGTGTGTGTGTGTGACTAAAGGGGTGATGTGCGCATTATTGTGAAAAGAAAAATTAAAAGAAATTCAAAAGTTAGTTTAAGAAAATGAGGCAAAGTGGAAAAGTTTTATACGGCAATGTGTAATTTCCCCAAAGTATTTGAGGGCTCATTTCTTGGAGCTGTAACATAAGTATACAAGAACACCAGCAACAGTCGAAAATTTTGAACTGTAGCAACTGAAAAGTCGTAAAGTGCTACCGACATTTGGATAATGAGTTATTGCTGAATTTTGTGAGCCAAGGCATTGAGGAGCAGCAAGATGCAAGCTGCTCCCTTGATTTACCTTGGTTTTTTATGTTAGTTTGCAGTGCAATACAAGTACATCAACGCAATGGAAATGCAAGGAAACTGAGGTGTTCAGCTCAAGTTGTCTCGCAATCGTATTACAATGGTTAAGGGGTACTTAGTGCTTTTCTACATAAACTTTTTATTCGACTTTTCGGAGTTAGTCAAATGTTGCTACATGCAAAGAGAGTTCCGTGCAACTAGAGTAAAATAGAAGAATATGAATGAATAATAATAATATGGGAAGATTGCGAGATGAAGCTTTTTAAGAAAATTTTGAAAGAATTACGATATGTGGGTTCTTTTAAAGAAAATAATAATGTGGGATTATACAGTTTCTTTGGAATAGAATTTGACTTATATCTTATTACATAACATTCGATGTGACCTTAGAACATTGCGTCAGTAAGTCAATTCATCAACTTATTAGCTTTTGTAAAAGATATCTGAAGAGAGAAGGTACGATATTGGCGTCAGGAAATGGAATCAATGGCACGTGTTCTTAAACTCTTCTAAAAGTAAACAGCTATCTCTCCAATCTTTTTCGCTCCTTCTCTGCAAGGAGCTTGACATTCTCTCCATCGAATCCATAGCGACTTTACTCACTAACTGGACGAAGGAGTACAGATTGGACCTTAAGAGCACAGTTGATAGCATTAAAATTTCAATTATCAGTAACCATAAGGTTCAGGTTGCTACACTCGACAGCCTGTGAACCTTAACTCCTCATAACGTGGCGATTACTGCCAAAGTACAGAGTTACAACAAAATTATCAAGTCTCTAGACAAAAACTGCTGGAGAACGGGCAAAAGACTGTTGTCGGCAACTTGTAAGACAATGGGCCGGCCACTCATAAATCAAGCTGTACCAATATGGTTGCCTGGATGACGTGAAGCGCAGGTAAAAGCTTCAGACGTGTACACACACAGCACTCAGAACGATTACTCGATGACACTTGATGTCTCCAGTTGAACACTTACATAGCGGGGTCCGTATACTTTCGGTCAAGGAATAGTGAACGCTTCTCCAAACAGTTTCTGCTAAGTTGTTTTTGGAAAACCCATCCCTGCAGTCGTCTGTTTAATGCGGTGCCGCATCTTAGGAACATCAATAGTCTTTTTTTGCTTATTCGCCGATCAGATTTTGGACTGAAAAAACTTTAGATACACACTAACCGTCATTCACTGTGAAGCCACCAACACCATCACTGACTTCCAGTGAATGGTGAGCTTAGCATCAAACCTCCACCATACTTGTATAAAAACGAAGACCTTTAGTTGCCGCAAGAATCGAGAAAGACCCTTGCGCAAATTCGTTCTTGATACTGTAGCAGCATGCAACGAGCCGCTCTAGGCACCTCTTTGGATGTCCAGCAAAACCCACGGATCCAACACTCTTCTGCCTATAAAAACTTCGAAAACCATCGAAACATACCGTTTACCGGACCTACAGTCAGATGACATCCATGACATCCCAACCGAACCTCACCACCTAATAACAAGGTCCCTGTGTTGTATGTCAACTCCCTTCCAAAAATGTGTAAAATCGATTGCTCTGGCAACTCATACTACAAGTTTAGATCTCTATCTCTTCTAGTCCATGAACTAGAAACTTCTGATCTCTTACAGAGAACTATAAGTACCAACAAAACTGATGGTTTTGTTGGTTTTCCCTTTTTTTCTGCAAGTCGTTAAAGATTTTATCTGACTAATATTGAACCGTTGAAACCTACTAGTGAGTCCAGCATAATTAAAGTAAGTATTCGTACAACGCAGACACCTAAACTTTGTATTTAAAATAAAACTCTGAATATACATACATATGTGTAAACTATTCAAAACTCAACCCTTGTGAAGCTCAAATGACAGAAGGAAATGAGTAAATTCTAAATTTCGTATCTACGCCAAAGGTATAAAAACACGCATGTTTCTAACTACTGCCAACTCTTTCTCTTTGCAAAGAAGGGAACTGCTTGCGACTTATCAAAAGTTTTGCATTTGCATGTTTTTGCCTTCTACTTAAGTGGTGGTTTACATGAAATCATCCGCAGCTTCGCCGTTTTGATAGCTGATAGCCCTGCGTAGAAAGAGGTGCAACTTGCTGCTGCCAAGAGTAGAGTCATCATTTTTCATTTCACGAACTCATCAACTCGCATTCATCATGCACCAACGTCGGGTGCCGTCATATTTTTTTCGAACAAAATAGAGTTGGAAGTGAATGGCGAAATCGCGCGGAATAGAGTCGGTTAAGTTTTAAAATATTTTGCGCATTCAAGTGAAAATGATGCTGCGCTCAACTAAATTCACACTATCATCATCTGCTTTGCTAGAGCTTACGAACTAATAGAACCAGTTACAGAAAATTTACCTTAAAATAACGGATGTAAAAATGGTACTATAAAATTGTATTGTATCGAGCATATATTATGTATTTGTTGTTTGTTTCGGGATGCGCTTTTCTTTCTAGCAAAAATGTTCAATACTTTTGGCTGATGTTAAAGTCATGTATTCAGACTGACCCATGTTTTAAATTTGCATAGAAAAAGGAATTCAAATATAATAATATAATTTGTAATAATAATAATTTTAGTTTGTGATCATTAAGTCCTACAGACGTAGGCGAGATTCTTGAATAAACCTTCGAGGAGCTACGATGAAAGTTCTCAATATAACTGAACTTTTGTGAATTTCCGCCGAAAGAAAAATTATAATAACATAATATTTTTACGGCATTATCCTTAAACTTTAAAAGCTTTTCACATCACTGGTTTGACCTTCATTTCTTGTATATGTGCCTATATTATTATAAACGAAAGCACCAAATAGAAGCAGTAGTTCATGCGAACGCCTCGAAAGGGTGTAAGCACTATTTAATTATTTATGTATTTGCTTTGCCTTAAGAAGCATTTCCAAGCTTTCTGTAAATCCTTTTTCTTAAGCTGTGTTATTTTTTTCACCCTTCGACTCTTAGACCATTTCGCACTTTATATTCAAGCAATGTTGGCAAGTAGTTGAAAAAAGTTTGTAATTCTGCGACTTTCTTGTCTGCGTTGTTGGAATACCTGATGAAGTGGAAATCACACCCACACTAAAATGTTTGCGCATACATATGTACATATATACTATGTATATATTCTTGAATACGCAAGTCTTCAATTTTTTCCTGCCGCTGACAGTGATTACGTTGTTAACCCTTCTTTGCAGAGGTCGACTGAGAGTCACAGCTGGTAAACCACGATCTGGTTGACAGAAGTAAAACGTGCTGACTATTTCTATACCACCGCATTATTTGCTATAAGCGCTAACTTAGACATAATACCGCGGCATAAAGTGAAAAGCTAAGCTAACAAAATTTAGAGTATCAAATGTGATACTTATGGGATTGATGTATTTTCGAAAATTAAAATATTTTCATAACGAATTTTAAGAAGTTGTGTTCACATGCCAGCGTATGATTCTAATAAGTTACTTATTCATTTAAGAAGGTATTCTAGTCTACAGAATGTAAGGCATACTATGTTGCACGATACAAAAAATGTAAACATTTTTAATTTTACTAGTTTTTATTAATATTTTCAGACTTTACAAAAAACAAGAAAAAAAGTTAAGTTCGGTTTCACCGAAGCTGATATACCCTTTACAGGAGCATTTCTTTTAGAAACTATGTGTTCAGTTTATATGGAAGCTATATGCTATAGTAATCCGATCCGAACAATTTTTTCGGAGATTATGTTATTATCTTAAGCAGTAATCCATGTCAAATTTCGTAAAGATACCAAGTCAAATGCAAAAGTTTTATATACAAGAACTTCTTTCCGATCGTTCCGAGCAGCTTCTTGAAGATAAAATGACGTTTGCAAAATTTCAAAACGATATCTTGAGGGACTAGTTCGTACATATACAGACAGACGGACGGGCGGACAGACGGACATGGCTAAATCGAATCAGCTCAACATACTGATAATTTCTATATATACTTCACAGGGTCTCCAACGCTTCCTTCTGGGTGTTACAAACTTCGTAAAAAACAAAATTCCTCAAACTTGCGTTGTTAAAGAAAACATAGAAGGGAGTGTTCATCTTTTCACGATTTTTATTTTTCTGATCATCGGAAAACAACAAAAGACCTCTAAATACAAATGTCAGGATCGCGAGCTTACAAACTTCAACAATATCAATATTTCTGTTTTTTCTGATTTCCGATTTTTTATAATTTTTAATTTATTTTCGCTTCCCACCATAAAATAGGATATCACAAAAATACATGCCAGATTTTAAATAATTAAATATGATATATCAGAAATTAGCTATTTAGCGATATGTTTCTTAGACCAAGGCCTAGGCCAAATTCATTTTTATGTTTGAATACAGAAATCAAATTTAGTTAAAATTGGTGTTATAGATTCTGTCATGTAGTACTTCACATAAAAGTATGAGCCTGCACTGACTGAATAACGATTACTTCGAACCATATGGATCATGTTTTCATTTTGCATGTTGTCATTAAAAATGATGTGTTTGTTGTAAAGGAGGTTTTTTGGAGCCAAACGGATACTCAATGTTGCTGGGAGCAAAACGGAGCCAAGTGTTCAATGGTGTGAACACCTCTCCTCTAAAGAATAACAGAATAAATTAATAGCTAGTGAGAATAGTAGGACCACTTAAGGGACAGTAAAAGAAACTAATCTTAGCATCAACCACAGTTACAAAAAAAACGGAAATTGTAAATAAAACGAAAAATATTTAATTATTCATCAAAATTTATTTTTCCACCCTCAAATTAATCTCCACCAGATGTAATACACATATGCCAACGATTTTTCGAATTCTCGAAACACTATTCATATGCACATTTTTGGATGACCTTCAGCTCCTTCAACGAATCTCTCTCTTCAATCGACTGAAAATGGGTTCCACGGAGAAACAATTTCAGTTTGGGGGACAAGAAAAAATTACAGGCGGCCAAATCTGGCGAATACATTAGATGATCGTCGGTATTCGTTGCGCTTTTGGCTGTAAATTCCGTCACAATTGCGGTTCGATTGTCCATTCTGTTGATTGTTGACTCTTTTGTATGTTAAACTCATAAACCCATGTCCCATTGGCAGCTCTAATGCTCTCCATAAATTGGGGATCACAATCAAGCACGTCTACAGAGACCTTTTTACGGTACACTCGTTTTAAAATATTCAGCTTTATCGCGACGATCTGAGGAAAAACGCGTTTCATATGCAAAATATCCACCAAAATCATTCAAAAGGATTCTTGAGAAATTTCGGGCTCTCTTGGCATCTCTCTAACTCACTTTTTTAATATTTTGATCAGTTGAACCAGACCAAGGTCATCCGGAACGAAGCATGCCTCCAACGATCTTTCAACCGTCTTTGAAGGCTTTGTGCCACTCGTAGGCTTGTGTTTTTGATGAAACTGAATCACCATAAGCCTTTGCCAGCATTTGCAATGATTTCGCAAACGAAGTTTAGAAGTTAGAAACTCACAATTTATGACACATCCTTTGTTCGAGACTTTTATCCGCGCCCTCTCGCCATCTCTCTAACTCACTTTTTTAATATTATGATCAGTTGAACCAGACGAAGGTCATCCGGAACGAGGCATGTCTTCAGCGATCTCTTGACCGTCTTTGAAGGCTTTGCACCATTCGTAGGCTTGTGTTTTTAATAAAACTGCATCATCGTAAGTGTTTTCCAACATTCGCAATGATTTCACACACGAAGTTTTGTTAGAAATTCAAAATTTATGACACATCCTTTGTACGAGACTTTTATCCATAGTAAAAAATTTTACGCACTACTGAGGTGGTAAGCAAGCAGCTGCTGTAAACAAATTGGTTGGCAGATTGCGCTTATATTTGGCAAAGTAATTGAAAACAGTCCTACAAACCTAGAAAAAAATTTTTTTTTTTCTTATCATTTATCCGGAGAATTTAATTACCTACCGGGTATTTTTTGTTTTAATATATACTTACATAACTGGGACATTAAGGACCTTTTATAAAATTGTAAATAAAGAAATAATGAAAAGGAAGGAAATGATGAAACTAACTGCGTCTTTAAAAGTGCTTTCTAGTGAATTAACTAAGATATATCAGCTCTATCTTTGAAATATTTCATTGTTGTCACTAAAAATGATGAAATTTTATAATTTTTACTAGAAAAAAGTTACAATTTTAAGAATATTTTTGCTTTAAACCTCACAACAAAGAACACAAATGCAGTTGAATCGAAGTACCAAAAAACATCACGTTCTATCTAATGGTATTTTTAATGAGCTCGCCTGACTTTTTGATAAGCATATGTATATTAAACAAGATCTCAAAATAAACACTATCCCTTTTATATTGCATTTCGTTTTCAAAAATCAACAAGAATAAATTAAAATTTTGACTCTTCCGATTTATTTTCCGTCGAATTTAAAACCGCAAATTTCGGTCAATATAATGTATTACATTGCACGTATGAAGGTGGGCTTGTTAAGCTCTGCGTATAATATTTTGCAAAAAAATTGAAAACGATAGTATCTGCCAGAACTTATACCTCACCTACTCGTTGTTATTATTTTCAGCTGCAACTGAGCATGCCTACGTGCCTTGTTTTCTGTTTATGTATGAATGTACTAGTACATATTTAAATATTCATAAGCGTACGCGCATACAAAGTGCCTTACATATGTATGTATTTATGTAAAAATAAACTTTAAGCCGTATTTCAGCTGCAGATACACTCGTATACACGATTGTTATTGCCGATTTAACATAAGCACTTATTTTATGCAGAGCATCTTTTGCTTGTACATTTTACGCCCGGATTATCAACCGACGAAACAAAGACAAAGTTAAGTCTAGCAAAATACGCAAGCAAATTGCCAGAGGTCGCCTGGTGGTGAAGCCAAAGGAACAACTCAATAAAACAAATCAAAATTCACAAAGCCCAAAACGCTGAACGCTGAACACGGAACACACAGCAAACAGTATTAAAAGTCAGACGAATTGTCACGCGCATACATCGGAGATATTTTTCTCTAGCACACACACCTAGAAACATATCGAATACCTGGTAGGGAAAAAGTAAATTTAAAATGGGTATACGCAAGTTACAGTTGGGCTGAGAAATTTCGAATATTATATTTGTTAAATGTAACTCTTTTGATTCTATATAATCTGACATCGAAAGATTTATGGTCCTTTGCGCGTTAGCCACGGCGAATATCGCATTCGATGGAACGATGAGCTGTACGAGATATACGACGACATTGACATAGTTCAGCTTTTATAGCTCAAAAGACAGGCGGCTTACGCTGGCTAGGAGTCGTGTTGTCATCGAATGGACGAAAACACTCCAGCTCTGAAAGTATTCGACGCTGTACTCGCCGGGGGAAGACAGAGGAAGAGGAAGACCTCCACTCCGTTGGAAGGACCAAGTGGAGAAGGACCTAGGCTGGGCGCTTGGAATATCCAATTGTAGCGAAAAGTAGCAAGAAACGAGAAGGCGCTGTTGACATTAACTCGGCTATAATCGCGTAAGCGGTGTCTACGCCAATTAAGAAGAAGAATCTGACATCCAACCCTTTAATGCCAAATTTTATCTTCTATTGAAAATTTGTTGAATTGTTCTGCTAAATAAATGACAGTATCAGATTGAATTAAACATCGTTATATATGGGAGGTAGGCGTGGTTGTAGTTCTATTTCGGCAATGTAAGATAGCGAAATCGTATTTATGTTACACATCAAGTTTGGTTAAAATTGGTCTTATTGTTTCTGAGGTATGAGATTTCACCTTTTATACTGAAAAGCTGTTGGATTATTCTGCTAAATAATTTAAGGAATATTAATTTACCCGTGGCATTTTGAAAAAGTCAACAGAAAGTATCACCATTGAGATAATATCCTTTGAAAATTATTGACAAACCTCTCTTGTCTATGTAAGGATTTTACTTTAGCTTTAGAGAAAAATAACGGTGAATGTGAGATAATAGCATGCAAAAAATGTTTACTCTAGTAACCTGAATTAAATTTTGGATTAACCGTAAGACCTAAACTCAATTAATTCCTCCATACCCATTCATGCCTTGAATTTATAGAACATAGTTGACTTTGTCAGCGATACATCGAATGTGTGATCTTCCAAACTTCCCGAAACTGCTTTTATACAAGTAGTTCGAATATTTCTTTCAAAATAGACTGTGATCCGGCAATTACTACTTTATTGTCACTGAGTTCCGTTGCAGTTAGTATTTTCTTGAGGTCTGAAAACAAAAAAACACTGCCAATTCCAAATGGGTTATTTTTTAGCGCCTTTGAACGTTTATATAGCATTTTTGCCAGCTTCTCTTCTTTCCAATTCAATGGCGAAAATTACTCTTTTACATCCCGAATTACAGATAATAGGTAAAATAAATTATTTGACTCTTTTGTCGGTTTCGCATTGTATTCATTGAGTAAATTTCACCGGAAGGACTGTTCATTGGACACCAAAGTTAAATGTTGCTAGAGCTATTGTCAAACATCTTTGCGAAGGTTACTGTTGAACTGTTCAAAATCATAAATTCGCTGCTGTTTTTAATTGGTAGCGATCTCTCGCTTACCACACAAAAATCGCCATGAACGATATATCCAACATTGAAAAATGATATCCTCAGAGTGTCTCATTTTGATATCTTTAGATTATCTGCAATCTCAATCAACTTCATGTCACCGTTAATCAAAATCATTTTGTGAAATTCGTGATCTTTTCGTTCGTAGCTCTCTCTTTTGGAAGTCTACTAGGTTTATTCTATTCGGTACTCATTGGGCCTGAACGGAATTGAACAAACAACTTGCGAATTCGTGCTTATCCATCGGTCAGAACCTGATCAACTCTCATAAAGCAAACTCTTCTTTTGAAAAATTTTATTATTTTTATTAAAAGAATATGTTTTTATGATTAAAAGAATGTTTTTTATTAACATGTGCAACTCATTTTTATTTCCCAAATTAGGTATTTGACATCAGTGCCTCTTCCATGTGTAGAATTTCTTCCAGTTTCTTTACATGGTTATAGTTCGGAGTTCGTCTTTCTCTGATAACTTCGTGCTCTTAGTTTTGAGAAAGATATTTTACTATATGAATTATGTATATTTTTACCAGCAGTGAATTCGAACAATAAGCATTTATTTCCTGCTGGGTGTGAGCACGTGTAATACCAGTATATACACATGTCTCCTTTGCATATGCCTACATATGCACGTATAAGCGTCTCAAAGGATTTTCGTGGCACGAAACTTAGCAAGGAAAAAATCGCAGATGAGCCGAGTTTGGGGACTTGAAAAAATTTTACGCAAAGCTAAATAAATAAAACAAAACATTTGTGGGTGGGCAAAGTGGGAGGGAAAAGGAGAAAAACAAAAAGTGCAAAGAGTAAAAGGGCAACGTAAATGTCGCTCTCAGGCGTGAAAGAAATCAACAAGATGGTGAAAAGAAAAGCCGCACAAAAAAGTACGATGCAAAGACAATTTTTCGTTGAAGCGAATAAGAAGAAGGTTAAGCTGTATGAAGGGTATCCGATGAGACTTCATTATACTTGGAATGGTGCATAGAACTTAATTTCAGCCGTAAAAGGCAGTGCAAGGCTGAGATTTACAAATTAAAAATTTTGAGAATTCTTTCCGTACAAATTGCTGAAGCAAATTAGTAGTCCCTGGAAACTAACACAAAAAGAAACTAATACTTAGCTAGAATTAATGTTGAAACATAAGCGACTATATTCGAATTTGCGTATAAGAATGTATGAATGTGTGTGTGTACATAAGCGTAAATCGTATTAAGCACTCATGCGAGGAATAGCAAAACTTAAAGTAAACATACTGAGTTGCTACATGGAAACATATGTATATATGGTGTGTGTGCATATGCACGTGTCGGTTTTATGTAGCAAGGTGCTACTTAGAGATTAACAAAATAGCAGCAACAGAGCAAAATGGTACATGGTGCAATGATGTTTCGTTGATAGCAGACATGCCTTAGCGGATATACAAGTAAGATTGTGTAGGTACGTATGCTTTTTCTGGACAAGGGTGGTTCGATGAGAATCTAACCTACAGAAAAAACACGAATAATAGAAATATGACGACCAACTTCTGCACATAGTCTATGTTTTGCTCAATATATTAGGTGCGCAACTAAGTTTCCGCTGTTTCTCAATAGATGGCTCCAGCAGTTAGTGGATATCGACTGTGATATCTCCAAAACATGATAAACTTAGTATTGTTTCTTTTCTTTCAGTCAAAGATATCGGCGGCTGAAGCACATCGGGAACTCTAAAAAGAAAACAACGTGCTGCCATTGGTTTCATCGCTTCAAACGCGGGGATTCCTACATTAACGACCGACTGGATGAAGAAAGACCAAACACGTTCGAATGACGATGAATTAGACCGTTTTCCGATGATGATTCGTTTCAAACGCAACAAAAGCTTCTCTCAGAACTGAGAGTCAACCGCCAAGCCTTTTCAAAGTGACTAGATGCGCTAGGAATGATTCAGAAACAAGGACCATGGATTCCGTACGACCACATTACTAGACGAGGCACGGAAAAGTGATTCCAATTCATGACAACACTCGGTCGCACGTTACTAAACCTATTGAAACCCACCTAAGATCGCTTGAATGGCAAATTCGTTTCCCCAGATATTAAATTAATATTATTTTATTTGCTCCGTTTGCTATAATTCAGCCTAGCTCAAAAGCAGTTCACCAGACGAGATCGAAAATAGCTTACATTTTGAATATCATCGCAAGACGAACAGTTTAAGCTAATGGTATTAGAGTTTTGCCAGAAAGATGGAAACAATTTTGGATTCGTCATAGGCAATACTTCTAATTCATTAATTTGTAACCATTTCCAATTGCATTTTTATTTAAAAAATACAGCGAGAACTTGACCCAGCAATGCTTCAACTTCCTGAAACACATAATATATATTTTTATAGGTACGCATAACAGCCCTAAATAGCGGCGGGAAACACCTCATTCGTCTCACACTTTTGTTCGGCAAGTCCCTTTTATTGGTTTAGAAACAAAAAGGAAAGTTACAAGAGATCAAATCTGAAGATGGAGTGAGCCGATATGTTGTCATGGTAGAAGAGCACTGTTTTCTCTCAAATTCATCGCTGAGATAGCCAAATAGTTCGGCATAGTAGAGTTTTGTAACAGATTTTCCTTTCCTCAAGTAGTCCTTACACATAGATCACACTTTGAGAACTCTAGCAAACGCTCAGCAGTATCTTTCCGGTCGATTGCACAATTCTCCTTTTTGTGAAGCAGATTCATCGGATCAAGTGCACTGTTTTGACTATTTCCTGGTCTCTGGTATCATCGACAGTAACGAAACGATCTAGAAACTCCTTTGAATTGTACTTGACGGTTTCATGGTCTCATAGCACTTGCGCTAGCAGTATTCTCAAGCCTACGAGTATTACTTCATGAGGGTATGATCCACGAGGTCTTTCGATACTGTGTCGTGGCTTTTGTCATGTTATTATATCTTTCTCATCAAAAACTGATGAGCGAACATTTTTAAACTCTGCATTCTGTTATTAACGATAGCTATGGAAAGCGCTCATTGATTTCACAGTACAAATTTTATGCCAAAAACGAGAAACGCCACACCACAGGACATTCAAGCTTCAAAACGAACCTAGGATTCGGATTCAGGTGGATACCAGCCCTTAAAATAATGTATGACGCGTTAATATATTTCGCTATGCGATAGCAGCGCCATGCGATGGTAAAGCTAATTATCTATCGGTCCACCTTCGTATATTTAAATGTAGACAAACATACTTGTATATATGCTTTACAACTGCTTTAATGTGCGAATATTGTCTTGCATTATTTGTTTTAGTCTGTTATCGCAGTGTGTACTATATATTTGGCATGAACCTCTCTTCATCCCCACGGCGCATCAGTATGTATTAAGCTCGCAGCTGCTGGAAAAGGTTAGAATGTATCTTTTTTGTAAAATAAGTAAGTTGTTTGGCGTGGCATTTGCTTAAATATTCCTAAAAGGATTTTGTTGTGATCTCTGACACGGCACTCACTTTCGCTGTGTCAGAACTCTTAGTGAAAACAAACGAAGTGCTCGAATTACTGCGGAAACAAATGCAATGTGTCATGTGTCTTCCCGCGCAGGTATTCATATTGAGTATAAGCGGGAAGCGTGCTTGACGTTGTTAGGAGGAGCTTAGCGTATTCTACCAAAGCGCCCGAAACAGACATTTTAGTGCCGTTGGCTAAAGGAGCAAACATACATCATAATCTTAAAACGCGGAAAATAATTTTCATTCAGTTGATACTATTAGGTTTTAAAAAGAATTCGACGATACATATTACATATGAAATTCGTAATAAATCGGTACTTGTAATTAGCAACATTAAAGTTTTCTATTTTCACTAAATAGAAAAGGTTGACTTTGAATTTGTATTGCAACAAATATTGCTTCTAAATTCACTAATGCTTGGCGAGACAATGAGTTGGTTGTCCAATCTATTAAAATGAAATGTGTTGTTTTAACGATGAATAAGACAATTTTTGGACTGCCGCTGCAAATTGTCTGTCCAAATTCTCACATTCTCAGATTATCCTTTTTTATTAGCTTATTGACTGGCCGATTGCTATTAAGGAAGTCTTAAATTTTTTTTGCATCGTCAACAACCAGCTGCCAAACACACACTGAACTGATCTTCCTAGTCTTGAATACAACATCTAACCTTCACTACCAGGTTTCATTTCATCACAAATCCTGTAAATCACTTCCAAGATATTTCGATGTCTATTTAGGCCAAGTGCAATAGATGCTATCAAAACCATGAAAGCATAACGCATCTCACATATGCGTCAGTCAGCAAGCAACATTTCTCGTACGATCTGAATGCAACGAGTAGACAATTTCCTCTCTTACAAAAAGTGTATAAGTATGAAATGTGTAAGTACCTGTACATTCATAGATACAAGCTAAAGATGGCCGATATCCATCGATGTAAGAAACATCAATGTTTTTAAATGTGATACATGGCTCAATTTCGATGCGTGGTTGATACATCCTATGCATCAATGTTTTTGTTGGATTGTGTCGTGTCGTAAATTTTAATTTAGCAAAATAAAAATTATAAGAACGCTAGCTTTTCTCCGCAGTGTTACCCTCGGTTTATTAGAGAAAATAATTTGTGAAATAACAGTAAAACATTCACATTTTCAGAAGCAAAATAATTTTAGTTTGAGCATCGGAAATTATAGAAAGGTAGACATTATTTTACTACAGCATATCCCGCTAAACAGCATTGCGGGACTTATTATTTTCTGTGTAAAAAATGCTTTTTATTCTCGACATACGGGAGTAGCCAATGTAAAGTTGTCCGTGGGAGAAGCACGGTTTGCCCAAGTGAATGTCGGTTACTTTTAGAGTTTTTCATTGACTTTTATTTAATGTGGTAGAGAAAGCCACTTTTAAGGCAAATTGTAGGCGTTTGAATAGGAAGGGTAAGTTTTTGGGTATTGTAGGGATTCTGGATATCAATACCGTCTCTTTTTTGGCCTCTCCAGTAAGAATGGTGGCTTGAACGATGTGTCGTCTCAACTCTGTGATACGTAACGTATGCCGTTGCACAGTCTGGGCGCGTCTAGGTAACTCCTCTATATGACAGGCGCACCAATTTTGAGTTTCAACTTCAGAAGGGTAAGAATTATGAGGGTTAATGCCATTGCAGAAGCCGAAAGGATGTAAATGGAACCTTAGATAGTTCCGCTAAAACTGAAAATTCAAATGAACTAATCATCATAAGTTATACCAAAAAAATTCGAAGGAAAACAGAAACAATTTGTTTAATAAGTCAGATGAGCTATCTATATATTTGCGTACTCGAGTTGGAAGGCTAGCAATGCCGTTGAAAATTATGATCCATTCCACAAGACTTTTGCGTTCAACACGACTTAATAACTTAGGGTTTTCACAAGTCTCATAAAGTTATAAGTTATAACGATTCGAAAACATATCATTGAGAATTGTAAGTGTGTAAACTAATTTTTGTATGAAAACCAACAACAATTTTTTTAAGCAAGTGTAAAAAAATTTATAATTTTACGATTTTACGATGCTTTACGACGAGTTGTGAGTACCCCAACTGTTTAACGTGCTTCAGATCATCGTCGGAGGTAAATATCCATTGCATTGCTTTGTGACATAAAACAATCATTTATATATCATTTGTCATATAAGATGGCAGCCAAAATAATTAATGAGACGTTTTGTACCTAAAAAATCGAAAAATTTGTAACGTGAATAAAAAATTGAAAACTTCGATAGCGTGATAAATTTGAATTGAAGTATTCAGAGTTTAGTTCGAGCTTAACAGATTTCTACCTACTTTTTGTAAATAAGTATGAAATTGGGTGAATGTCGGTGAGGAAATTTCCAAGGGTGCGCATATTTCCATCCGCTAACACATGCACATTTACATAATATACATACATATATGCAAATATATTGCATATCGACATTTGCAACAAGCAATCTGTCACTCAAATTAATTTCCTCGCTAGCAAACAGACATGCTCTACGTACTTCCGTAGCATTGACTGCATTCAGCACTGCAAATATTTACATACATACATACAGGGGTATGGAAAAGTTAGATACAACGTATAATGTATATAAGTAGATACGAGTGTGTATGCGTCTTACTCGGCGCGGTTAGAGTTCGACGCATGCAAAGTCTGTATTATCTGTAGGCTGAAGCTTCCCGATAAACAACATGCATCGCTGATATATATGCATATCTGATATGAAATAACTTTTTCTAGAATTTAAAAGTATTTAAAAGATACTGTAAACCTTGTGGAACTAAAAATGAGTGAGAAGAACGGAAACACTGCCAGCAAAATGGGCAAATGCATTTTTCCGAAAAGGACGAAGTCGCACGGTGCCATATCAGGTGAATACCGGGAGTGGTTAATGGTTAAAATGTGATTTTTGGTCAAATAATCGGTCACAAGCGTAGATCGATGACACCGCGCATTATCGTGCAACAAACGCCAACTTTCATCCACGCCATATTCGGGCCGAACACGTCGAATATATTCCGTCAAAATGCGATAAATCGATGTTTTGGATATTTTCAATTCCATTTCCATGAACTTCAATGATGATTACGGCTGATTTTTGATGAATTCACGCACAGTTTCGATGGAATTTCCGGTGATCACGGATTTTGATTGGCCAACTTGTTGATCTCATTTATGCCCTCACTACTCATTTTGAAAACGTTGAAACCACTCGTGCACTCTGCTATGGGATAGGCACTCATCGCCACAAACTTGTTTCATCAATTTAAACGTTTCGGTAAAAGTCTTACCAATTTTAAAACAAAATTTAATGTTGGTTCTTTGTTCGAAGCTCATTTTCGCTCCAATAACACAAATATACTGACACTTAAAACGCAATAACTTCACTTCCAATCGATGAAATGAAATGTCGTGAAGTTCTCACTGGACAATCGATAAAGGTAGCAGATTCTAACGCACCAGTCGACACGTAGATGGGGGCGCTAGATTCAAAAAGTCCTTTTTACTTTGGAACGCGCCTGTACGTGGTATATGGGAATTGGCGTAGTATCGATCAGATTTTATCTGTTTACTATTATCATGCCAAATACTAAAAAAAAATTTTCCCTGGGTTTCATTAAACCTCTCATACAACCGCCAAAAGTGTGGAGCAAAGTGAGCCGGCTGTTCGAAAATGCTGATAATAGTTATATGGGGGTGTTTAATTGTATTTGTTTTAGGCACAAAGATACAGTAAATTATGAGTAGAAAATACGTTCTCTAATTTTCGTTAAGATAAAACACATATTGGCCGATATATGCGTGGTAAGGTCACCTGGAAGTTCAAAAATCTTTTGATTGGGGCTCAGGGACCCGATTCAA
Organism: Bactrocera tryoni; assembly: GCF_016617805.1. Classification (NCBI taxonomy): domain Eukaryota; kingdom Metazoa; phylum Arthropoda; class Insecta; order Diptera; family Tephritidae; genus Bactrocera; species Bactrocera tryoni. The sequence goes on along the minus strand of NC_052500.1, from coordinate 31,247,591 downwards.
CGCATTTTAGACACATAGAATTATTATTGTGAGGAAAAGGTAGCGTTAGTAATTTAGGAGATATTTACATTAAACTTATAAGATGGCGGGGCCAAGTTCACTTTTTCAAAATTGTTTGCCTACTCCTGCGACCCCCTGTGTTCGAGTTTTATATCTTCATTTAAAGCTTAGTTATGGCACTTTATATGTTTTCGGTTAATGGCGATTTGTGGGCGTGGCAGTGATCCGATTACGTCCATTTACGTATTTGCTTTGTTATTCATTTAGGTGAACAAAACGCTTATTCACTTCAATGAGTTATCAGTGTACCTTTGGTTAACGAATACAACTCGAAGTACGAAGCTGGTGTATTTTTTACTAAAATCAGACTATTGACTATTGGTTTAGTTCATCCACTGCGTTAGTTGAAAGGAATACTGCCTGATTGGCAGTGTTTGCTTTTCTTGGATTTTTGCGAATTGAAAAATAGTTTTTAATTAGTTGATAACACTTCAGAGTTAATACAAGCTTGCGAACAAAAGTATCTTTAAATTTCCAGAAGTATTCAAAAGAAATAAATAAAAAATGATAAAAAGAATCCAAAGTAAGCAAGCTCAATTTAAAGCGCTCCTACGTCTCTATTCCTATATATTATTTACTAGAGGACCTGTCCACGCTTTATATATAGATGTATAGATGAGGGGTGGGTTCGTGTTTATTATATTAGATATACAACTTTTCTTCCGCCGTTTTCCAATAAATGCCTCGAGGGTCCAGCACTGGTCGGTTAAATCGATTAAATTGTTTTATATCGATCTTGGACATTTGTGTCAACAATAACCCAACAAAATATTTCTAGAGATCTGTTTGCATCCAAAATTTATTCTTAACTGAAAATGTCACTTTTTGAGCAGAATTCTTGACATTGGCGGGAAATTTTGCTTTTCTTTTTTAATTCCAAGAAAAGTGCGGCCGAGGCTCATCGAATGCTTTCGGATACGTACGGTGAGGCTGTCTTAAGTGAAAGAACATGTCGCGAATGGTTTCAACGTTTTAAGAATGGTGATTATAAAGTCGAAGACCGGCATGGTGGTGGAAGGGAAAAAATTTTTGAAGATGCTGAATTGGAAGCATTACTCGACCAAGATGCGTTTCAAACCCAAGGGGAATTGGCCGAATCGTTGCAAGTGACACAGCAAGCCGTATCAAAACGCCTCAAAGCCATGGGAATGATTCAGAAACTAGGGAACTGGGTTCCTTACGACTTGAATCCAAGAGATGTCGAACGGCGCTTCTTTGCATGTGAACAGCTGCTTCAAAGGCAAAACCGAAAGGAATTTTTACATCGCATTGTAACTGGCGACAAAAAATGGGTCCACTACGATAAGCCTAAGCGAAGAAAGTCATGAGGAAAGCCTGGACATGCCTCCACGTCGACGGCAAAACCGTACATTCACGGCGCCAAGGTCATGCTCTGCACTTGGTGGGACCAGCTGGGGGTGATATATTATGAGCTGCTAAAGCCAAGTGAAACCATCACATGATATCGATACCGAACGCAATTGATCCGTTTGAGCCGAGCACTAAAAGAAAAACGGCCACAGTACGAGGAAAGACACGATAAAGTCATTCTCCAGCATGACAATGCGCGGCCTCACGTCGCAAAGGTGGTCAAAAAATATTTGGAGACGCTGAAATGGGAGATCTTACCCCACCCGCCGTATTTTCCAGACGTTGCTCCATCGGACTACTACTTGTTCCGATCGATGGCACACGGTCTAGCTAACGAGCACTTCAGTCCTTATGAAGAAGTCAAAAATTGGATTGATACTTGGATCGACTCGATCGCGGCTTCCGACGCGCTATTTTTAGGCACGCTCCCACCGCCCCGGCCGCCCTGTACCGCCGCAAGCGCTAAGTATCGCTATTTTTTAATCTGTAATATCTTCGAAAATATTCATTTAAATCATAAGCAGTAAAGGGACATACAGATCTACTGTGTATTAAATGAACAATGTATTTAAGGTATTTATGTAATTGAATAAGTACTAATACTGTATTGGTTAAAATTGCTTCGAAAATTAGCCATTATTTGTCGGAAGAAGAAAATGACAAAAAATGTTGTTGTGGGATATCCATAATATATTTAATGGAATGTTATTATACACATAAACCTTCCTCTTCAATCACTCTATCTATTTAAAAGACCGCATCAAAATCCGTTACTCGACTTAAAGTTTTAAGTATACAAAGGGGCGTAGGGACAGAAAAACGAATTTATTTTGTACAATGTATTGATTAGATTTTTTTATTTTTTTGCGAAATATTTTTTTATCTCCAAAGCAAATAATTCTGAAACTTTGAAAAAGCAATATTCTAAAACAAATTTTTCCTTTTCATAAAGAGCTGTTAATGATTTATTCCTTAAAAACATTTCTTTAAAAGTTATAGGCTGTTAAAATTAAGCATTAAATTTACTGTATTCATATCGTACCCCATGTCGTATGAGCAACATAAAATATTTAAATCACTTGTATGAATGTTGAGGTCATTTGATGTATACCTTTAACTACGTAGAACTTTTAAAGGAATATTTTAGTTGAAAAATATATATATATTTTTTGTGAAGCAGAAAATTTTGTATTATAATACTGCCTTTTCAAACATATAGATTTACTTGTCTAATGCTAAATATCAAAAAATCCCATGTAAATATATCGGAAAAGTTTTTCTTTACCTTGAATCCTTATTTTTGAAGCAAAAATTAAAAATTGAGTGATCATTTGCGAGATAGCAATAAACTTCAGACATACTGGACTCTCTAATGTATGTACATATTATTGTACGAACACTGAAATAGTTTTGCGTGGTAGCTCGGTAAGACCATTTTCTTTAGTATGGGGAAATTTGTTCACTATTTTCTTCCGCATAGTCAATTCTGGATGCTATTTTAATATTTATTTAGTTCACAAAAATATTTTTAGTAAAGAAATACGTTCATAGTAATAGATTCAAATAGTACTTATAACTTGCAAAATAATTGACTGAGGAGTGAGAGGCTAAATATACTTTCTGCACTACTTTGGTTGACAGATTTTATTTACCGTTTTCGGCCATTGTCGTTAATCTTTAATTCATTTCTCTAGTATATTTTGGTACTTTAACATTTTCTATACAACTTTTGCTTCAGTCGAGAGAATACTCGTGGAACTAGCTTTATCAATTAGCACTCTAAGCTAGCGTCTATTGAGAAGCACAAAACTCGCAAAGCAAATTCTAAAGTCAATTCATTATTCTCAGCAGGTATTATGTTATGTCTACCAATTCGTTGCTGTGCTTTGTTTTGCTTTACTCAACGCAACGTAACTCGACTCAACTCAACTAACTTCACTCTCAAAACTTTGACAAAGTGTGATTAAGGAAACTAACGGGGAGAACTGCAGAAATGCCTCAAGGCTACCCAGCCTCCGCTGGCTAACCCACAAATAAACTAAAGTGAAAATAGATTGTGTACGTGTGTATATTTGCCAGTGTGTGCGTTTATTTGTGTGCGTGACCTACTAATTGTCATTAACGACAGATGTTCGCAGTGATAAGTAACGGAAGTGTGGTATGATTATTATGGTGACATAGTCGGAGAAAAACGTGGGAGGTTAAAACGGAATCTAATAGTGGTTAGAAGAGCCAACTGAGAAGCATACAGATGAGGGATGAAGATAATAGCTGCCAAAGCTCTGGACTTACAAGCAGAGTAGACAATGTGCTGGCAGTGGTTACTAAATTCAAAGGCCTGTAGATTTAATTATTTGCTTTTGGTCTTAAGTTTTAATGTTGAATTTTGATTGCTGAGTTGACAGCGGAAAATATTTGCATACATTTAAATATCATAAGGCTGAAAAGCACAAATGGGAAGGAACAACAAAACTCAAAGTAAAGCTGAGGTAGGGTGTAACAATTCTGAAACTGAAACAAAGCTTTCAGGCAAGCGACTCAAAAGCGCCAACCAACTAACGGGTAGGCTCTTCATAATATATATAGAGAGAGAGTGGAGAGCTGACCGTTTAGTGAAAGGAAAGTATAGATAGTAAGTACTTACGCATTTAAATGTGTTTGCTTATTTAAGCGATCTTGCAGCGTGAGTGTGCGTGTTGTCGCATGCAAATAACTGCCAATTAACATAATGGACAAGTTAACAACATTTCACGTGGTTGCGACGCCGTTAAATATAAATTTTAATAGCACAATGCAGCGAAACTGTACAGATAAGTCTTTGAAAATGTCGATGCCAGGCTTCGGAGAGCAGAGTGGGACATAATGGATTGGTTCATTGTTAAAGCGTTAATGGTGTAGGACATTTTGAGAGCGATAAACACTTAATAAAACATTAAGATAACTTAATAATGTTTTTATAAGTGCTGCTAAGTAAGGTAAAGTATTTCCAGCGCCTTTTCTTACCCGCCAAGATGTTCTTTAGCACGTTCTTTTTCAGATTATACTGGTAGTTTGAAGTAATTGATGTTAATGTATTCCATTAACGCATTTATCCTGCACTTTACTTGTGACTTTAAAACTTTTACACATAAATTTGGATTTACCTATAGCATACTTTGGATTGCTGGAAGCTTAGAAGAATATATACTGAGATAGCTAAATGCATAGTACATACTTGCATACCCGATCAGAATGTGCATTGTATCAAAAGTATATCTATCTGAAAACATGGCGAGTATATTAAAAAAAGTACAACCAGCAGCGCATAGAGTCTTCCACTGCAAGACATCGGTGCATCTGAAGTACATTAAGAGCATTCGGCGATCTTTACGATAATAAAATTATTTAACAAAGAAGTTCCACTAAATTTTGAGTGCTGAATCAAATTTCTGGTGCCGAAACATTCAAAATGTTGGAAAAGGCCTTCGGAGATAGTTATTTGTCGGAGGCAAGTGTGTTTGATTGGTACAAATTCGTTTCGTTAGAAAATCGTCATTTTTTTCGAAAAACAACGTCGCGTTGACGTCTGTGAAAACATGTTTCCCTCCACCAGTATGCCATGAAACGTATTATTACTGGCGATGAGTTTTGGATCTATGCTTTCGACCCCGAAACAGACGATCAGGTCAAAAATCAAGGTTAAGTTTACAGTTTTCTTCGATTATCGAGCTGTGGTGCTTTCCAAATTCTTTCCGACTGGCCAAACTATTACAGAAATTTACTTTTTTAGCTGTTTCGAGGATTCGAAAAAACGTCGGCACGTGTGTAATAAGATTAAGGGGGACAGACGACATAGATTTTGAAGAATAAATTAAGTTTTTAAAAATTTTGAACAAAGTCTTACTATTTTTTGGTCATAATAGTAAAATAATCAGTTCTCTGTTTGCTTTCGGTTGTTCACAATGGAGTGGGGATCTAATGAAAATCATATACCGATGGTTGCTTTATAAAAGAGCGGAAACAGTGCAAGTTATATAAATGACAAGCTCAACATTTCGAGAATTGTTTTCCGTCATTGCGTTTTCGAACTAATCAGCTATAAAATCCCTTAGAAAACGAAAAAATTATTTCATCTCAATGTCAAAATTTATTCCTATTTTGACTCCACATGAAAGCTTATGGTCAACTAATCAGCCTCTGAAGCAAATTAGGCTCAGGAGATGTAAATTACTTCTGATGCGCTCATCAACGGCCCTAAAAGTATCCCTGTTAGGGATAAAAAATTGTCAATGTTGAAGAAGTTTTTAATAAGCAATAAGGCAAAAGCTACGTAAAAGTTTACAAAGAAGCAAAAAATGTTATTGCAAGAGTACAATATTATCACGATTCAGCTACGGTGATGGTTTGGAGTCCGCTTTAAATGGGGTTAAAATGAGGCAAAAGTGTTCAAGATGCTGTAGATGGCGAGAAAAAGCAGTTATGCAATAATTCCTTCGATGAAGAGCATTGAATCTTCTAGTAAGAATTTGCTACTGCCCATAAAGCGAAAACCATCCAGCAGTAGCTTAAAAATAATATTCCTGGTTTCTTACTCGCAGATGACTGGTCGAAGTCCACATTTAAACTCATTGGACTACAGAAAGTGGTCAGAGTGCGAGGAAATGGGCTGGAAAATACGCCACATAAATTTGGAGAGTTTTAAAAAATCTTTCATTCCCGCTATGTCGTCTCTATCAATAGATCAATGACCTAATCATTTGAGGGCTTGTGTGAAACCAAAAGTTGACTATTAAATGCATTATAAAATAAAATTATTTTATTAAAAAATATTCAAAATTCACAAGCTTTAGTTGTGAAATTCTAAAACGTTTAGAGTATAATGTTCCAATAAATTTTTGATTTTCACTGTCGACACACTTTACTATAAACAAATGGGTAGACTTCTGACAAAAAGAACAGAGATTAATGATTTCCCATTCACGAATCTAACAACGAGAAAAAAAATGGTGACTCAGCAAGACACCTATCGCGAGAGACGGCCGCATCCAGCAAATGGTAAATAGCAAAGCTGACAAAACGTCAGCGACGCATTTCATTACAAGCAATTTAAAAACGGCAATTGAAATTCATTTTCACGCATTTTTCACAACATTGTTACCTAGTGTAATCAACTTTTCTTCTGAATACATAAAGGTGAAGCTTTCATTGGTTTCTTTATCAACACATACACTTACGTACATATATTTTTTTAGCTCAAGCTGTACTAAAGTTGGAAAAAATTTTCGCTGACTTTCCACTTTCCCTCACTTCGGCGGAAAGCTGATTATTTATGTAAACAACCAGAAGAATAACGGAATCTATAAATGTGCGAACGTTTTCTGTGTGAAGGTGTGTTGGTTCATGCTTTGCTGCTCACAATGATAAGCTAAGTTTATTTATGGCTATTATTTTGTCTGTCATCCTTTTGTACTTGTATGTTCTTATTTCCCTTGGCTTTCAACAAGTACCTCGGACATGTTCTTGGTCTTGCCTTAGCAGTGTTGGAATGTTGACAACACCGTGTCGCAGACAGCTTCCGGTCATATATTTTACTTTTGTATTATTTAAATATTTCTAAGTGAATTTGTAATGAGATTTAAGAGTTTGTTGAAATTTTAATCAAAGTACAAAAATGTTTTGCTGCGGTTTATATCACTTTAAGTGTGATTTTTAAGTTTGTAAGTACTATTTGTTCTTTACTTAAAGCACACGGTATAATATTGTTGCCATTCTCATTCTAAATGGAAATATGATCAAAAATTGTTTGCCATTTGTTTTTTTTTCTTTCACTGAGCAATTGTAAGCGATTATGTTCCCATGAACTTTCAGCTTAAGCTTTAGCTTCCAGCTGTTGTATTTGCCTTCTATAATCTCCACCCACCACTCAGCCACGTATGTATATCGAATACTAGGATCTTAATGCTAACGGTTCTTTTTATAGAATAGGAATAAAGACAAAGAGTGAGATTCACCAAATTGAGTCCTTTAACATAAAAATTGGGTCTAGACTTATACCTACTATATGCGCGATATACAAATTTTTGTTTTTTCGAATTTGGCTATACGGCATTTCTCGGTAGGTGTGTTCATGGAATTGGACAAAAAACTTCTTCTGTTACAGGTGAAGACCATATGTTAGACCATCTACCATATGTTGTTTATAGCTATCATCGCTTTGTTCAGTTTTATCCCGTACAAGAGTTGTTTAATTCAAGGCAATTTTGTAATTGTCGAAAGTATTTGTTGTTAATTTTGAAGTGGCTTTACGACACGAGAATCTGCTAGATTACTTTACAAATAACTGACTTTTGATTAAGCAGTTCCTGGATTTGTATATTGCTAATTCCGCTAGATAAACTCAAGAAAGTAGGTTGTATTAGGGTAGACTGGTAGGCCATTAAGCCAAGCATATACCAGTTTTGCTCCTTTACGATACCAGATGGAGGTCAGTTCCTGGTTTCAAGAGAAGTAGTCTTCATTTAGGACGCCTGCGCTTGACGCGTAGTTTAACAGAATTTGCGGTCTCACTATTGATACCTCCTCCTGTGTATCATACCATGGGGACTCCAGATGCTTACAGCGTAGTCTTGCCAATTCGGGACAAGTGCACAAGAGATTCTTCATTTTTTCCCCATGCCCTGCTCTAGATATTTCCTGCAGTCTACTCGATCTGTCAGGTCCATCCTGCGGGCGTGCGTCGCCTCAAACAGTGACCAGTAGTATTCCGATCATGTCCAACAGTCTTTTCTATCGAGTGCCAATCGCAATTTTCTGAACTTCCGATCTTCCGGTTTGCACATGACTTTTGCAGTTTTGCATCCAGGTAGCTCAATGCAAGAGTTTCTCAATGTTAATCACGTTTTTCGGATGTTAGCCGTACACCATTCTTGGCAATCTCGTCCACTTTTTCTCTGTCCTCGATGCCTTTTTGGCCTGCCACCCAGTAGAAATGGACTTGCTTCCTTTTGGCAACACTTTCCACTGCTGACCTGCTTCCCAGGACACTTCTGGCCGAAATTTGATATGAGTGAATTGCCTTGATTGCTGCTTGGCAATCTACATAAGTAGATGTCGACCCTGGAATTGCCAGCAGGTGCATTAGAGGCCAGCTCCGCGGCTTTTGCAATAGCAACGACCTCTGATTGAAATATATTGCAGAGGTCAAACAGCTTAAAAGATTCTCTTATGCCTAACTCTGAACCAGGTGTTATATTAGATTACTACTAATCCATCCCTTTTCGTATAACCTCTTCTTAGTCAATTGAGTAATTTTTATAGTTCTCAACATCTTGGACTACTCCCGAAACAATACAAACATGATTATAATAGATAAGTTAGACTGCGATCAGACGTGGACTTTCTTTATCGCTCATTATGTGCTAGTTTTCTCTTGGTGCCGCTCATTGCTTTCACATGAACGATATGAGTGCGTCAACTTGAAGGAACCATTTTCTGCATTTTCCTTCACATCATATTCTTAAGCTCTTGTAAGCGGTGCCTAAAAATATTTTTGGTTAGTTAATTTTTATCATTATTTAGTCTTTTCTAAAACATCTCTGTTCATTCAAATCCGGTACGGACGACAAACAGAGGTCACTAGCGGCCCTAGTTTTATAAATGGAATGAACTGATAAATTTGTATAGTTATACTTACTGTAAGCAAAGCGTGAGTATGAAAATTTTGCCTAATGTTAAGATACTATTCCCATCTTAACTATGATTAGTTGGTGAATATTATACTCAGTCGCTTCCAAGCTCAAATAAAGTTCTCTTAATCCTATCAATGAAAATGTCTCAATACTTGTAGATGCAAGTTAGTCGCTGTAAGCGCAATCAACAATAATGCTATCCACCTACTAGAAGCTCTACTAAACTTTTCTTCAGCACGCCATGCTTGTTTGACATTTAAATATATGTGCATTCCCAATACAACCGCAGAAATAACCGAAAAGCAATGCTAGTATTTGCGTTTAATCTGTCACGAATTTGCATCTCGTTGCTCAAAATTCACCACAAAATTTATTACCAAATTTGCACCCTAACTAAATTTGAGTGTCACCACTCGACACTCAATGAAAGAGTTGTAAATCCAAATAAACAAAACACTTCCACTCACCAAGTTACTGGACTCACTGCCGAAAGCTGTTGATACGACTTGCCAAAAAATAGAAAATCAGACAAAAAATCTACGGCTTCGACCACAAACACTTCTAACACTTAACCTCAAATGACAATTACAGTTTCCGACTTCCAACTTCCGTTTCCCGTACAACAAAATAGACTTTGGAAAACATAAAAAGATAAAGTCGTGCAACTTCTTCAAATCCAATTCAACCAGTGATACAACAAGAAAGAAACGAAATTTAAAATAGTGTGGAAAAACTAAACCAGTCCGAGTAACAACTCAAATCTGTGGTTGGACGCAAAGTGTCAACTGTCAGCTACGAAACACACACCGCAGTAACTCACAGCACGAACTTCAAATACAACGAATCCGAGCACAAGTAAACGAAAAGAAATTGCAATTGCGAATTGTAAGGGGAAAAAATAGAGCAAACGAAGCATGTGAACCGCTACCTACAAAACAACAACATCAAAGCTTTTCGCACTACAAGTGCATGCCAGGCGGTATCCGATATTTCGACCGTATGCTACTGTGCCGAACGGGGTATATATGAATATATAGTAAAAAAGGTTAAAGACGCCGCTGCCAAGTAACGTAAAATTCAAAATATTTAAAAGATGAAAGAATTTAATCCAAACTATAAATTGCCAAAACTCCAAAAGTGGCCAAAGACTGCAAAGATCACGAAAAAGGCTGCTCAGTCTACATATATAAGTAGAGCAGAGGATAGGATAGGAGCTCAAAAATGAGCAAAAAGCAAATATGAACAACACATAGCAAAGTAATGCAAGCAAATCGTCTGATTATCATGCAGAAACAGTAAAGCGATGGAAAAAGGACTAAGCACGCAAATGAGGCACAATATTACCCAGTAAACCGATTATGGTATATAAAATTTTTTTGATAGCGAATATGATAGATATAAGTTGTTTATTTTGCAAAAGTATGACAGTGTCACACGCGATATTACTCGGAAGAATAAAACCATTTGGGTTGCCTTTCCAAGCTAACTTTACCGGCCAGCTATTTTGATTTGATTCCTAACTCATCCATTTCTTGGAACACGTTCATTCACTTTGCTGAATTTTTTTATATTTTTTGGGTTTGTCTAGTTGTAAGGCAACATTGTAAATGTAGGTTTTCCGGAATTTGTTACATTTACAGTTTGTATTCAATGTTCTTTAAAACCTGTCCTATATTTAATGCCCCTACTGACAGACCATCCTCTGAAGGCTATCCAAAAAGTTGCTGGAGATTAACAATAGATCTCTGGTTGAAATTATCAAAAATTAATCAAAATTAGTGACCTGCCATACGCATGACACTCAGGTCTACGTAATCGAAACGGCCCAGGATTTTTATCCAGCTAAGGACTGTCAACTCGGCAGCATTCTTTTAAAACACCTCAGGGTTGTTTTCCGCTGCTATTTTACAAAACGATCGCTCCATAATGAAACCCGTTTAAAGTATGAAGAGACATTTTCGATTAGTTGAAAACTTTAAAAAATGTGCTCATATCCCTGTTATAGTATTAGTCAGATCAAATTCGATTTCCGTTAATATACATACGTTGAAATATGTTTGAGAAAATCGATGTTTTCTAACTAGACATAACCATTTAAGAGCAGCTACTTGCTAAATCTTCCTACTCACGGAGTTCTAGAAAACAAAAAAATTATCTAAATGTTAGGAGTCGCCAAACTATGGGAATAATAACGAAAATAGCGAATACAACTTGGAAGTATGTGGCTGAGAGCAATGCCAAAGATCGTGCAAGAAACAAAGGTTCGATAAGTAAGAATTTGAGTAGCGTTGGCGGCACAGTGTGACTTGGCAAATCCGTGGCCAAATTGTTGGCAACACTTTTGCGATGGTGGCGTTCTTATTCATGAATATCCTGAAATGATTATATGCAACAAATGATAACTTCCAGCTAGTATACTGGAAATGACATTGTCATTGGAGCGACTAAGTGAGGGTAGTGACGAAGCTAAAGGCAATGTCGAAAAAAATAGAAGTCTGCTAGGCAAAGGAATGAGTTCGGATTATGAACATAACAACGTCATGCATATCTATATCCACTTAGAAACTCACTCGCATTGTCATTGCTGTCGAGGCAACGGGCAAGCCTGCAGGCGACACGACGCGCCATCAGTCGCAGTAAAAGACAAAATCTGCTAAAATCCCATTTCTTTTACAATTCTCTAGCCACTGTTTTCTTAAGTTATTCCGGTAAATGCATTGCTTTTGTATTTGCAACGAGCACTTTTCATGTGGACAACAGTTGTGTGGCATGTAAGCAGCCGACAAGAGTGCAACATTGTTGCATTCCGCATGCGGCGCACAAGGCGCTGCATAGATGATTGCCACTACGTCTTGGTGTCTGCGACAGCAGTCTGCTCGTTCACCATAAAACCGAGGCAATATGAGCAAAAGACTACATTAAAGAAAAGAAGCTTGGCTTGGACTACAACCAAATTTAAATCTTATTGTAAGTACGAGCGCATATCCTGTTTTTCCAGAGCAGTGGCATGGAAAATCTTGCCTCTGGCTCTTGTTTTTCTATTTTTGTTGTAGAAATGTGAAGAAATGGTTTGGAGGCGAAATAGATATGTATGTTCGCATTAAAAATTGTGTGAAAGTAATACTCAAGTCAATGTTAATATTACAGCTCTTGTGTGCGAGACATGTGTTCAGATTTACTACAAATATAATCTGGAATCAAAGCTAAGTCCATTTAAATACATTTTTTAGAACTTTTATCAAAGATGCAAATCTCTAGGCACATAATTTCTATTTTATATTCCCAGGCTGTAGCATTTTAGTTCAAAATTTATGGAAAAATAATATTCATTTTGGGCTTTTACACTTGCGTACTCTTGTATAAGCTTTGCAAAATAAGAGCTGTTAAGAAAATATGGCTACGGTTTGTTATACCCTGAACTGGGTATATTAAGCTTGCCATGATGTAAGTAACACCCAGCAGGAAATGTCAGAGATGGTGTAAAATATTTGTACTTATATATAAATTACCTGCGTGACAAGCCGAGTCGATTTAACGATGTCCGTATATCTGTCCATATATCTGTATATATGCGAACTAGTCCTTCAGTTTTCGAGATATCGATCTGAAATTATACGCACGTTCTATTTTTTCCAAGAACTTGCTCAAAGGACGAAACCGTTGACATGGGAACACTATGGGAATAAAATTGGGTCATAACCCTGCCCATTCGCCATACAACGATTCTGTTAAAAACTACTAAAAGAGCTTTTAATCAATAAGTAAATACTCAAGAGGCATTTAATTTTGAACCAAGTATGATATGAGAGGATTTTATAGGAGCCCGTGTCAAAAATGGACAATGGGCAAGCCCCACATTTCGGCGGAAAGCCATATCTCAGGACCTACTCGAACGCTATCGAACAAATTCGGTAAGTATTGTTACCTTGACATTCCTATGTTCCAGTGCGAAACAAACGAAATCGATATACAACCACTACTACTCCCATATAACCCAATTAAAAACTATACACAGCTTATTCTTTCACTTTATAAAACGCAAATCTAACACCAATGAATGTTTCGTGATAAAACTTTGCTCAAATAACGCGCTTATTGCAAAAATGTGTTCAAATTGGACCAACACTATTCAAGTCGCCAGCCCCGAATATGTGGACCAAAGTTCCCTTTGCGAATTTTTTAACGAAAATATCGGTCAATCTGTGAGATATGTATATGTAATTCAGAAATTAAGAGACACCTCTTTCCTGATAATAGTATATCTGTGTATAAAAAATTGTTAGAATCGGGTCAATACCGCCCTTAGTCTCCATATACCTGAAAAGATTTTCGAACTTCCAGTTGATTTTATACTGCATATATCGGTCATTATGTGAGTTATCCTAATGAACGTGCATCTTTGTGGCAAAAATGAATAAACTCGGGGGAAAACTTGCCACAGATCCCTTATGCACTTGAAGGCATTTTCTGAATTTGATGCTGGCATCTTGCAAGATTAAGAAATGTTCGTTTACATCCAAATTTAGCCTTTCCTTAATTGTTTCTTGATTGGTGATAATAAAGTGTGTAAACATTTTGTGTCTGAGCACCATAACCACTCAAAATTAGAACAATAAAAATTTGTATCTTCAGTTGTACTTCACAAATACAAAAGTTTCCGTACAAGAACTTTATTTTGATCGGTTATTGGAATGTTTATATGGCTGATGTGACTTACAAATCACAATTGTGCATATTTATTATATAATAGCTGAAATGAATGATGATATTTGTGCTTAACGATTTCTCTTTCAACATAGCAAATAAAACTATTCTCGATTAAGTTTGGTTGCACACGACTTTACAACTCTACCACATTTTGATGTGTATACATACTATTTACATATTTTTGTAGACAATTCTATATTAAAAACACGTCAGATTTAAGTGCGAAATGCTTGATTTTATAGACGAAAACAAAATTTTAATTACCCTTACCCTGCTGATGCAATTTCCTTGTATGTACTAAAGATATCTGACGGTGGTCTATGCAAAAATATTTTTTGAGCAAATATTTCTAGCAACATTTTTATAAATCTGCATAATAGCCAAATGCCCAATGCAGTTGCATACCATACCACATAACAACTAAACTGGTTCGCATTCTGACAGACGAGAAAGTTATTGTGGGCAGAAGTTGACAAAAGTTGACGGCATAGTTGTAGTGTGCTTACTAACACATAAAATCGTCAAATGTTGGTCTGATGCACATCTTAATCACTTTGGCAAAAGTTTAGCCGAACTTTAGCTTAAGTAACCGCTCAAACTTTTTTATATTAAGCAACAAAGTAGGATAGACAAGTGCACATTACGGAATTAGATGATAGCCTACTAATTTTGTTACTTATTAACTAAAAAATACACTACTACCAGATTAAGAATTTATTTTGGTCGCTGAACCACAATGTTTATATTTGAGAATCTGTATAAGCAAATATGGAAAGTGATTATAAACAAAAAATCTAGGTCAGTATAACAATCATTATAATAAAATTTTAACAACAGCGAACAAATATTAATAAATATATTTATAAAAACATCGGCAAGAATTGGTATGAATTCGAGCTTAATTGTGAATCCAATCATATTATTTTTGCAATCAATGTTTAAATAAAATAAAAGGTGTTTTTAGATATGTAGTTTTCAAGAAGAAATCAATTTATTGTTTTAGTCAAAAAGTTAGCTTTTTTACAAAGACAAAGGGTTTGTTTAAAAATTATTTCGAGCAAGTGACTGCCGTGGCTGGCTTGAATAAACTCCAGCCGAGAGCCTTACTTTTCAACCACTTTTTATAGCAACTGAAGCCGTATGCCAGCAATAACACGCCGAATGTTATCTTCCAATCAATAGACAATCGTCTCGGACTTAGCTATGTAGACAAGCGTCTAAACATAACCCCACAAAAAATAGCCCAGTGGTGTTATATGGTACGGTTTTGGAGGCCATGCCATAAGTCGAAGACGCGAAATGATGCGCTAACCTGAAGTTTCCTTCAGTATATTGAATTGAATTCGTTGACTGAAAGGAAAGCGCCGTCCTTTTGAAACGAAAGGTCGTCCACATTAACTTTCTCGAAATTAGGTACGAAAAAAGCATTATATGGCTTTATAACGTTCCCCACTGACTCTAACCTATTATAATTATGTACTTTATAACGGGTTTTATATTATAATATTAAAATTTGGCCCCTAAACACCATTCTCAAATCGTTCAACTTTATTACGAAAATTCATTTATGAAATTACGAAAAAATTGCATATCAAAAATTTTCATAACTATCGGCTTTTTAGTAATAAAAATGTATACATATATGTAACGTGGATATATCTAGAATTACAGTTTACAAAAGTGCTGTTTACTCAATGAAAATCTCGACTCCGTTTCAAAAGTAATTCGTGTAAACTGCTCAGAAATTATGAAGCCGCCTTTCAATGGACGTGAATATGAGGGTGAAACATCTACAGCAAAGTTGTTTCCTCAAAATGGGACTTAATAAATAATCAAATTCGGATTTACAAAACAATATGAAAAGTGCACTATTTGAGACTCCTCACTCACAGAAATTAATGAAAGATGCAGATACATCCGCCAATTGTAGCAAGGAAATTATTTTTTAATAGTCGAAAATTTCCTAGGGAACCACAAGTATCAAATTATGAAAATATTATGTAAAATATGCTGACAAATTGGAGTATCAAGTTATAATATCGCCCCAATAAGTTGGATAAAATTTCGGATAATTTTGGAAATTATAGCAAGGAACAGGTAGAGAGATCCGACAAGAAGACAGATTCTATCCAGTTTTTTAAAAAAGGATTGTCGTCTGGAAAATTATAAAACAGAAGCTCATCGTATGCGTTTTATTGAAATATAACATATGCCTTCCTGCTTACTTCGAAAGATTTCAGTTATTTAGTTTTATGTTTTCTGACTTTTGTAATGTAAAATGAAAATAAAGATATAAAATAAACGAGAGCAAATCTTACAAAATCAACGAAAGGGTCATGAATGGCTACTAATATATCCAAAATCGATCTTATACCTTGAGCAAAACTATTTAGGGGTTGCATGGGTTTCCTCGGGTAAAAAACAGCTTTTTTTTAACAATATTTTTCTCATATAAAAAATATAATATTTTATTAGAGATTTTTATCGTTACATACCTACACTATTAATAAAGAAATTTTGAAATTTTTGGAAAAAATATGCGCCCGCGTGGTCATGATAACTCCTTACAGAATAATCTAAAGTGAAAAAATACGTGTTTTAGTTAAAAACTTAACTTGGAACTTGAACGAAGAAAAAAAAACTGAAAATTGGATTTTTGCCAAAAATTTTCACAAAACATTAAAATTTCAGGAGAAATAAACCAAGTCCAAGTCTTTAAAAATTGTATCTCAAAGATCTGTGTAAAATTTCAAGAAAATCGGTTGAGTAGTTCTCTAGAAATCTTGGCAACTGACTTCAAAAACACAGCACTTAGCATAGCTAGCCTCAAGCGCATAAGTTCTTCAGGCTGTATCTACGAAACTATTACTCGGATCAATTTGAAAATTTAATATTCCAGAGACAATAGATAATAATAATTAATAAGACAATAAAAAAAAATCGATTCTTGGAAACTCGCAAACTGATGTAATCCCTTAATGTTAAGCAGTGCTCTCGTTCACTAACTCTATGCACTTTGGTTCTGAAATGTTATGAGCTTGATTTATAGGAAATAAATTCTAGAATATAAAAACGGTTTAGAATTCCTTGGGTGGAATTTACTTATATATTTTCCTCGTCATATATTATTGTTATGAAAGCTGGATTTTCGTACTTTAATTGAGTCCTCTTCTGTTTTTTTTTACTGTTCAATTTCAACCTTAACGTTTGCTTCGCTCCCGGAGTATTTAAGTCTAATAACTCGTAGATTAGGGCGTATAAGCAGTAGTTAGGCTATCAAAACGGCTATGCTCTGAGTAATTTATTGTGAGTGTACAATAATTTTACATGTAAATAAAATAACCATTTTCACAAAAATTTCCTCACAAAAACAATTTTTGTTTGAAAGTATTAACACTTGTTTGAGAAAATCTTATCTATTACGATATCACCCCAGAATAGATATTAAATATTATATATTTAGGAACAAAAAAAATTAAAAATATTTCAATTAAGGTTGCCGCATTCCTGAAAGGTGACAAAAACCTTTAAGTTAATTTCCACTTATTAAAAGAAACACCTAAAATGTGATAACTTTTTGATTCAAACCAAAGTTATTATTCACAGACCTACTTAAAACTTAATTCGAAATATTCAAAATAAAATTTTTATATTCGCATGAAAATGTATTAACATAACAGTAGCCGCTGAGGTTTCCTAATTTTTATCTGCAATACAACGTACCATTTTCATAGTACGAACATAATACCAGAAAGTCTAAAGTTGAATCGGTTCTTCATTTTATTAAAGTTCTTAACAGTTAAGTATTCCCACTGCCGTAAATGCACCTGCACACATTTTTCCAACTCTTTCATACCATTACAACTTTTCAGCTACTTCATAACCACAACTCTCTGCTGTGTTAATTTGATTAACACCGTAATTATGTGATATTTCCACGATTTAAATGCGCTTCATTTTTACTTAATTGCCTTGTCCCAACTTCCGCTAGGTGCGTTGTGCATTGTGGCACACAATGATTGGCATATGAAATCGCAATTTTACGCTCCCTTTAGCAAGTGATGAATGCGGGTGGCAACATCGCACGTGAAAAGTGAAGCATCCATTTCATGCACAACAAGCCGAGTTGCGGGCAGCGACAACGCCGCGAAGTACAAATAAATAATAAGCCACAATCGAGACGGCAGCTTCATGCCACTCGCATACGCATCAGCATGCTTAATAGCAATCACTACAGCAATTATAATGAGACCAACAATGCAGAAGTCACAAGCGAAAGACGGCGAAGAGTGAACTACATCATTTAACTGCAATCGAATATGTAAAGCATATATTTTACTCAACAAGGCGGCAGTAGAGCGTTTGTAATGTGCATTCACTTAGCATATATCGGCATGCATTTTATGCATGTGTATCTACGAGTATGATAGCCATATGCACACATTATAAGTTGTCAATGCAGTCGTAAATACGCACCGGTTCGGCGAAAGACATCATGTCCAAGTGAAAAATGAAGCACCAAAATCATTTATTCAACATTATTATTCCGCCAATTAATTCATAATAGCGCACACGCAGTCGCCTTAAAATTCAGATTCGAGTTCGTGTTCGCCAGTGGTCGCTGCTGCCACTGACATACAAAATATGCTGGCCGGTGGCGAGTGTCACCCAAGCGTTCTTAGCTTGATCCTTTGCAAATTTGCAGTGTTTTTTGAGTGCGCCATGAATTTTTGTGGTTGTAATGAGATAAGGTGCATATTCAATGATCTTTTCAACGAAGTGTCTTATCAGGACTGAAATACATAATTTATTTATTAATTATTTAAGTTACTTTTAATAGGAGTGTTCTGAGCAAGTGCTGTTCACTTTATGGCAAACAACAACGCAATTCTTAGAAAATATTTATTGATCTCTTAGTAAGAATAGAATAACTGTATTCATTTATGTTCCACATACAGAAAGCCTTAAAAGTCTTGTCAAAATTGAACGACCTTAGAAAAGCAGTAATATCTTGTGTTTATAAACAATTTATTTAATTTCTCTTACCTATATCATATTCAACAGCTGAAATGAGCACTAGCCCCTCCACCAGACTCCTTTTTCTGAGTTGAATTTTAAGGCGAAGCATATGCTTGAGCTTTAGTAGCAATAAAATATTATATTTGCTGATATTCCATGGGAGTAATCTTCTTTTTATCTTTTTGGAACATTTTTTCTGCAAAACTATATAGTCTCTTGATAGCAGTAAAAGTTTTGGGACGACAAAAGGGAGCTGAGTCCAATCAAAAATAGTTGCGAGGCAAAGCATTTTACTAAAGCTAGCACGATCATCTCATTACAAGTATATCAATTTAGGTTAGGTTAGGTTAGGTTAGGTCTTACGACTGATCCACAAGGAGGTGGTTCATCCTTAGGCTAATTAAGTCACCCTTATAAAGACTGTTAAAAACTTTTGCAATAGGATAATAAAACTCGAGAAAGTACGTTCCACCTATCACCCGTCTGCTATGTTCTTTTATTTCTATTTTCGCTTAATGATCTAGACGACGAAGTGAGACCTGTGATATCTTAGTCGTGTTTTCTCAAAGGCTGAACATTAAAGAAAGAGCTTCTGATCAAATCAAATTAGGTTTTAAGAGGAATTTCCGATTCATCACGGATAATGTCAGGTTTACGTTAACCAGCTTCGTTAAAATTGTGTGCTTTTTTCATCTTGAGCTACTCTAAAAGCATTTTGAGGCCTCTTGAAAATCTGGTTATCTTTTGTACAAAGTTTAGACAAAAAAAGTACAATTATTGGGAACCTTCTCTAGCAGCCTTTTTTAATATCATTGACCACGGGCATTTCAAAATACCGTTCGCCGTTAGTGGTAGAGTTGACATATAAATCAAGCAATGCAACATTACAACTGAATATTTGCACTTACATATATTCACCGTTGTATATACGAGTATGCATTTGTGCTCACTCGTAATTGCATTAAGCACACGCACATGCATACGTGGCGCATACACGCCTATAAATCCTTGATTGTCTTGTCACCAATGTCACTGGTGCAATATGCAAACGCAAGCGAGGTACTCCACACAACAACAGCAAATAAAACAAAAATATGCAACAACAATGATAATTCCGTTGCGTGTAAAACGCGCACTTCAAATTAATGCTTTTTATTGGATTTAATTTCATTTCATTTCATTCTTCACGCGCGCTGCGACAGACAACTCTTTCATGGTTTACTAACCGAAGGGCGCAAAAGTTAATAACAACAGCAACACCGGCAACCATGTTGCACAAAACAAGAATAAAAATTGTAATTTATTGCCGCTGCGTAATTGTAATATGCGTGTAAATGCGCTTATCCAACACAATTCATCTGCCGTTTCGTCAGGCCATTCATTTTCCGTACGTGTGCATATTAATCCAACTGTTGCACGACAAACACTCAGGAGGAGTGTTGAAGGAAGGTGTGTTCGAGTGTATAGGAGCTGCAGGAAAGCTGAGAAAAACGATAAACTCATAAAATAATATCAATAATCATAAAAACAACGGCGTTTTATTTTTATTGTAATTGCATCCGAAATCAGGTCGGAAATTGAGTGGTGTCCGATTGACACGCAATGTCGAGCACCCACCATTGAATTATTCATTGCTCGAGCTCTTGTTGTCACCTTAACAGAGATGTGCATCGGACGAGTTCTATCAATTAAATGACATCCGCTTTAATGAAAGCCCGATAAATCGATCTAATGGAAAAGTCAGCTTAGAATTTTTATACATATCTAACTTAATATGCATAAATTATTGTTCTCGAGTATTTTTATCCATACGGACGACATGATCTAGACAATGTAGCCGCTGTTTCTTCATTCGTTGGACTATGTCAATGTCGCCGTATAACTCGTACAGCTCATTGTTCCGTCGAATGCGATATTTCCCGTTGCCAATGCGCAAACGACCATAAATCTTCCATAGACCCTTTCTCTCGAAAACTCGTAACCTCGACTCATCAGATGTCGTCATCGTCCATGTCTCTGCACCGTATAGCAGGACGGGAATAATGAGTGACTCGTAGAGTTTGGTGTTTGTTCGTTGAGAGAGGACTTTATTTCTGAACTGCCTACTAAGTCCGAAGTAGCACCTGTTGGCAAGAGTTATTCTGCGTTTGCTTTAGAGGCTGCCATTGTTGTTGCTTTTGATACTGGTTCCGAAATCCACGAAATTATCTACGACTTCGAAGTTTTGACTGACAACTGTGACTTTGGTGTGTTTATGTGATGTATGTATGGGTTCCAACCCCTGGCCACCAGTCCAGAGCCGTATGGAAGCTCAACTGGTAGTAGTTTCGGCTACGACATCTGACCGTAGACTTAATTCTGGTACCACGGGGAGCAGGAGCCCTTCGAGGTAACTCCAACCGGCTCATGCGGACTGGCCCCTCGAGGAGTATCGTGGTGGTTGTGGTTAAAACCCTAACGCGGGAAGAACTGACTTTCTCAGTTGAATGTGGAGTTGCATTGCAACCGCGTGCCAGACCCAAAGCACGGCAGAGGTTTTAGATGGGCCTCGAACCCGACCCGCCTTGTCCTCATTCACTACCAGAGCCATTTGCGTTGCTACCTATTCCAGTCTGGAGAAAGCATAACTAATGGAGCGGATGTTGAAGATGTTGATGTTGCGCAAATCAGGGATATGTTAAAGAACTTCGTTTTGATGCGGTTTCTAGCGACAGCGGGGTTAATGCTAGTACTCGGTGACGAAGTCTCCTTGCGTGCCTTTATATGTCCATTGTGGCAAATGCCACAAAGACCTAGTCCTTGTCCCGTCTATCACATTTCTTTGGGATGTCATCCTTTAGGACATCAGGTCAGCGACACCTTCCTAATTTAGGTACCGTACATTTCAGGTGCGTGCCCGTAAAACGTAATGCTTAATGCGTTTTCAATGGTAGCCATCAAAAGAGCGTCTCACATCCGAAGCTGGTTGCTTCCTTTCATAAGGGATGTTTTTTACGTGGCGGGTCCCAAACCCAGCGAACATGTTTCGCCTTCTCACTTTATCTCGCCATCAAACGGATGTTCTTTGGCTACCCAGAGAATACTTAGTCTAAGTGCGGAGGTCGTGAGCTACTTCAGCCATATGAAAAAGAATCGTTTCTGGCCACTCGCAAGTGAATGGCGCTGAGAGAACTTTTCTTTCTTGCGTGAACTTCTACACATGACTCCATCCTACGTATGGAAATAAACAGAAGTCATACGACAAGTCATCACTTGTCACGATGTCATAGAGAAATTTCGAATCACCACTATAATTGAGTTTCATCGCCAAAAAATTATTCAAGTTCATTGAAGCACTGTTGTCGAATACATAAACGTCGAAAGTTGGAAAGTTATAGTGCGAAAAGCTACTTAATTTAGTTCAATTTTAGTGTGGAGATGAATATTTTAAGTTACAGTAAGCAACGCTTGCTCGTCGAAACGTTCTGAGTCAAAAATATGAAATTTTACGATAAGGTGGTAAGTTGTCAGATTACCAGACTAGGTTGCGAAATCCCGGCAAATAAAAGACAACCCTCGTATATTGTTTTTACAGGTAAAATATCATTCTTATAACATCTCGTCGCTACTGTTGTTGTAAGGCATATCTACATTTTGTTTCGATGAATGGTAGGATAATTGAAGTTATCAAAGATAATCAAAGCTCTCTGACGGTAGTTTTAGAAAATGAGCTGTTTCAATGAGTTCGGGTCGGGGTCGGAAAAGATTGTTAGCTGAGCATGCTGCAATGTATAGGTAAAAACGAGGTTACGTCGCATATATTGGGTAGATATATTCAGAAATCTAGTCGGAAGTTTAATCCACTACAAGATTCAGGGCGTAATTTCTTAGGAGCCACTCTGGTAATTTCAAGGATGTTATTCTCCGGAATGGCTTCAATTACTTCTGAAAAGCTTGCAGCTGCTTCATCAACTATTGTTGTTTCCACGTAATGGGAATTGGTCAGATCCGTAACATATGTATACCTTCTCTTAGGAAAATGGTGAGCTACCTGTTTCAGGAAGCAAAGTGAACAGTGGGCATTTTGGCGAGAACCTCAAGCATCGAGACGTTTTAATGAAATTAATCACACTGTGAGAATGAATGCACAATTTTATTTGTTGGAAAATTCTGGTTTACCTCACAGCGGTGATATTATGATTTGTGTATATTCTGTTACTCACGTAAAAGGCTGCAAAGCTTCCAGTCACTTATTCACATCGGCAGCCACACAACCAAGTATAACAATTGCATCTAACAAATTCATTTTTTTGCGGTTATGTTTGTGGTTAGCGCCTTTTTGGTGGCGCTATGTACCAATATAGTCAAAGCAGCAAACATGATGAGCATTTTCTTCGCCTACAGGCCACACATTTGCTGTCACCCCAACGGCGGCTCTAATAGCTACTAGATACTGTATAGCGCGGCGCATTATCATTTAATTCGTTTAGTAGAGCGTGAAAATGTGCGCATTGTTTGCGAAAGCGTGGTGAAGAAAACAATGAATGGCTGAAGGAAAAAATTGCAAAAAATTCTGAGAACGAAGATAAAATAAGAATCGAAAGAGACATGATAGAGAAGTAGTGAATAATTAAATGGGATACGGAAGTAGCATTGCATGTAGACGCGCTGTCATTAAAGCTTTTACATGCTCATACTTAGTGCATTCCAAAATATAACGGCATTGTAGTTGGAGTAAGACCAATTAGACGGCGGTAAGAGTAGTGGTTGAAGATATGTGTCTAAATGGCTGTGAGAACAAAGAAGTTCGAAAAAAATGTCATTTTCAGTCTACCACAAAAACCATTATATTGAATAGAGTATATCAGTTAGATATGTCATATAGAAATAGATATGCCTGCTGGCTGGCTAGCCAAAGTCATTGTCTGCCAGTCAAGTAACCAACCATCCAACCAACCAAATGGAATGACAGCGGGAGAATTGATTGTCCTTCCAACAGCCTCAACGTTTGGCGAAATGGCGAAACGCTGCAGAGAGCGGATAATATTAGCGACCGTCCGCAAAATGGCTTTTGTTCGCAAGCAATTTTTCGAACGCGAAAAAAGAAATTTGCAAAACTTTAAAGCACACTGCTGATACCTCCACGAGCCTCGCTAAATCGCCCACGACAATGAACGATTATCCCGATGCTATCTATCCCGCACGGGCTGTCTAACATTTGTGCTTACAAATTGCTGCAATTTTTATTTTTAATCTTCATAATACTTTAAGTGCAGCAACTCAAGTGTGAAAATATGAAAGCTCTTAGAGCATTTGCATATAACTTAGACAATCACTTAAATACAGTAATGTAAGTGCATTGAAGTATTTGTATATCTGCTAAACTCTATACAAATACGTACAAACTTTTTGCCATAATTTTCTGTACTCATCAGTTGTTGTAGTTGTTTGTGTTCGCCATGGATACTACTAATTTCACTTCATCGCGGCGCTAATTGGCTTAGCAAAAGTTTAAATTCGCTGGAATACTTAGTAATTTGTTACTTGCGCTGCTGTAGAAGATCCCTTCGCTCCAGACGTCTACACAGTTTGCTGCTTGGTTGGCTGGCTGGCTGGTCGGCTGTGTCTGCTCAATTTGCCTGATTGCTGCGTTGAAAAAATTTAGCTGTAGGCTGGTGAAGGTACGCGTAGATGCGCCTGTAGGGCTTTTTAAGACTTTTATTGGTTGTTAGTTTTAAATGTAAATAGCATCGTCAATCACAATTTTGTAATTATACGTCATCTCTAGTATTTTCAATACCTTCAAGAAGAGTAATCATATTTAATTAATGCAATATATACATATGTATATATATCAACCAAAACAAATAAAAACTTCAAACAATTAATCTGAACAACTCAATTTAGAAATTCAAACTAGAGAACATGGATTAAAAGACTGTGAAGAGTTTTGACTCACCAGAACTTGTAAGAAATCAACACTCATATACTTGTATATATATAATCAATATACATATATAACCTTAAAACAGTATGTAAGGTGCGTTATTCACGGTTTTTTTACAATTGAGATATTTATACTGATTAATTACAGTACACAAATCAAGCACAGAAGAAAATATCGATGTTTTTACAAATAGTGGTTTAAGGAGTGCCATTTTTAGTATAAAAATTGTCATAATTGGACAAAGCTATCAGCTACCGAATATATGGAGCCCAGTACCTAAAGCATCGACAAATTAGAGTGATTAATTAATGAAAATCGAAGTACGTATTTTCTGGTAATAAACTACCTTTGTGTGATATTCATATCTTATCTTATTCATTATTTTATTCTTTAAAGAAATCATATTTCTTTTAAGCTTGAATATGAGCGAATTAAATACAATAATAATAACCCATAATAAAAATCAATTACACGATTTTTTTGCTTCATTTGAATTCTTGGTTATGCCACTGCTATTATTTCGAACACAGTTGTATATTTAAACATCGTGTTAATTCTTCCCATAACTCCCAAATACCAACTATAAGGATTTTCAAATTTTCGGTTCGGCTTCTTAGTGAAACTCAGAGAGCATTTTTCGTAATGCCAAGATTAGATAAAACCGGCTTACATATGCTCAATATAACGTTTCAAAACTTTCTCTTGCTTTTATATCGTATATATCGTTCAATATGTAAGACACCTAAGAAAGTGAAAGTATAGTAATAGATATTCTCTGGTTTATTGCCGAAAATGGTAAAATCGGTCAAAGAAATACACAAACTCCATTACACTATAATACTATGAGCACAAAATAGTAAGACTTTGTTCATAATTTAAAAATCTTAAGTTATTCTTCAAAAACTATGTTGTCCCCCTCAAAGTGATACCCTTGTTTCAATACAAAACTTGTAACAGTTGCTAAAGTCAATTTTCGAAATAACTTTCAATGAGTGCAGCGATTCACGTTTAAGATTTTCAATTGACTCAAAACGGTTGCTCCGGAGCAGTCGTTTGAGTTTGCTGAATAGAAGTCACACGGAGCTTAGCATGTTTTTTCGGCTTCGGCTCACATCGTCTGTTTCCGGGGCATAAGCATAGATCCAAGACTCATCCACAGTAATAATACGTTTCATGATATCCTGGTAGTGGGAAACCATTATTTCACAGAAGTTATGAAAGATTTTGGAATCGGAAATCGTGCTTTCACTTTTCTTAAGCAGAAAGAATCTTTCAAACTGGTTTTCGCAGATGCTTCCGATATTCCAACTGACTGTGGATGTTGATGGCCGTTTTGAACGTAGTTCGTCGTCAACACGTTCTCGACCCTTTTTCAATAATTTTTATCAATCAAAAACCTTTGCTCATCAGCTCATCAGTCAATTAAAAACACTTGCTCGCTACAAACAATTATCATCGAAGGTCTTTTTCAACATTCTGAAGGTTTCGGCACCAGAAAATTGGTTCATCACACAAAATTTTGTGGAACTTCTTTGTTGAATAAAATCACTCATCGTGAAAATCGCCGAATGCGCTTTATATTTCAGAAAGACGAGCGTATACTAAACTCTAATGATTATTTTGATGTGACATTTGGTCCAGATGTCACTGGCAGTCGTAAAAAGTTTTCTATTTTTTCCCACAGTTTTTTCATTATTGTAGCAGACCTTATGTCAAGGTTGTCGATCAGTGTGAGATTTATGATCACTAAATTGTATGGAAACATGTTCTAGAATGTATTAAAGTAATGTCAAACGTTAGTGCAATCAGTATAGACCTCACCTTAGCTCCAATATACCCGATACAGTGATGTGGGTTTTTTCACCTTACTGTAAATATTTTATATCAATCAAAGTATTTGATACGTATTTCAGTGAAATTAAATTATAAAGTTTTCTTAAAAATAGCCTCTATGATGGGTTTACATCTTTTATATCCCAAAAAACAACATCAAATTTTAACTTAATTATTTCGAACGGAGCGAAATATAGTAGTGAAGCTATTTGTGTCGACGACCTAAAGTATCCACTCATATTTTGTAAACATGCGAATATTGAATTCTGTTTTAATATACAATTTTTTCATTGCCTTAAAATATGGCTACGACTTTGATATCTGAAAATGCTCAATTACACCCAAACGTACTTGTTTTCTTATTACGAACTCTTCCAATTTACTTACACTGTATTTGGAACACAGTAATAGTCAGTAATTCAGTAATTTTTAACGAGTAAAGTGAAATTACAATTACTTTTTGAACAAGCCAGGCAGTGTATTTGACAAAATTTTGATGAATCCTGGCTCTTAACACAATAAAACAATATTAAGTAGGAAACATTGAAATCTGTATATATTAATAAGTAACTTAATTCACTTCTTTCTGACATCAAGCATCCTAAACTTTTTTTTATTTTTTGGCACGAGAGCTGAACTCAAGTCATTAGGCCTTAATGAGACGAATTATAGTGATTACTCTTTTGAAGGTAAACCGGCATTATTTCGGAATATTATCTAGGTGCAAGAAATTAAATATTTAGAGACTACTTTTGATTTAATTCACATTCAATATTTTTTGTTGTTTTGTTGGCAAATTACGGTTTCTCAAGAGCTAAATTTTTCAATTTGTATATGGCTGATACTGATTTATATTCTAAAAAAATATTTCACAATTTTTATGAGATAAAAAGACTTAAAGCTTAAGAATTGTCCAAGTGAACTTAGGGTCTTGGCATAATACGAGGCAACGCTGCCACTGACTGAAAATAATAACAATATGTAGACTACAATGATGGAAGTAAGTGACAGTTTAAACTCTATACTCTGATATGTTAGTTTCTCCAGATGTTAAAAAAACATCGATTATTTGGATGTATACGTAATAGCTCGCACTTTATTGTAGTTTGGATTAATGGTTCGTAGAAATTTACAAGAAATTCGTTTGGCGAATTACGTCTCTATTTCGGATTATGAAATTGAGTATTTTTACAATATATAAGTAACTCTTATTAAATTGTCATGTTCAAGGAGAGCTATTTGCAGTAACCATATAAATTAAAAATAACATAGATGCTGCAATCAATCGAAAAATATTTTCAAATGTGTGTAGTATATGAAATGCTCATAATTAATTACAATTTGTTTCAATATATGTACCTTTACTTTTGTAGCGCTGTAAATTGATGATTTGAGTAAAAATTAAACTATCTCGACTACCCTTGGAACATACCATAATTCTCGGTTTTGGTGAGTCATTTTATAACTCACACTATCTCAACCATTAATACACGAGTATACATATAAGCGACCAAAATGTCTTACCTATTTTTTGAATTTTTTTCAGGACTTTTCTCAGACCGTAAAGAACAGCGGAAAATCTTGAGCTCACGAGAGATGAATCACTTATGTAAACAAATCTTATAAATTCGGAGTAAACAACTTCAACACTCATTAGAAGCAAAGTGCTTTAATAGCCGTGAAAAGTGCTATATTGGACGTATTCGTTAGTAAAGTAGTTGAATCAATCGAGCCGAGCAACCAAACATACAAGTCCTTTTCAAAGCAGCAATGCTACTGTACTTTACGCTATGCTGTTCAATACGGAGCTTTAACGAGAGCTGAGTGCTTTTCTGCGTGTTTAAAATTTGTAGAACGGAAGTTAGCTGCTAGCGTTTGACATAGCATAGCATAGACGTAGCAATTAGCTATAACGCCCATTCGGCCATAAGGGCGACATATGTTTACAAGTTGAATGGACTTGAGCGCCTTGCAACTTCAAATGCATATTTGGAAACTTCTGTTGATTGGTAAGTGTTTAACCATAACAAGAACTTTAACATAATTTTAAATTTTATTTAGCTTTAAGCGGATAAAGTTATCTTAATTTTTTATGAAATGAGTATTAGGATATTTAAAAACTTGTTATAATATCAATATTGTACTAAATTTTATAATCGAACACTTTAGTATCCATCGCTTGTAAGCCACAGGAAAATACAATGTGCTTTCCAAAGTAAACAGGACTTTAAAAAAAGCAGAACGACTATATCAATTTATTTTATTCAAGATAGTCTCCTTCTGCTTCAATACAGCTTTTTGCAGGGTCCAAAAGCATGTCGAACGAGTGTTTTAGCTCGTTGGCCGGTATGGCCGCCAGTATGCCGGTGCAAGCCTTCCGAATGGCTTCTACGTCTGCATAACACTTTCCTTTCATGGGCAAATGCATTTTTCCGAAAAGGAAGAAGTCGCATGGTGCCACATCAGGTGAATACGGGTGGTGGTTAATGGTTAAAATGTGATTTTTGGTCAAATAATCGTCCTTCGAATGTTGGATTCTGAACAATTGCCGGTGATCACGGATTTTGATTGGCCCACATGTTGTGCGTCATTTGTGTCCTCACGATCACTTTGAAAACGTTAAAACCACTTGTGCACTCTACTACGGGATAGGCAATCATCGCTATAAACTTGTTTCATCAAATGAAACGTTTCGGTTAAAGTTTTACCAATTTTAAAACAAAATTTAATGTTGGCTGTTTGTTCGAAGCTCATTTTCGCACCGATAACACAAACATACCGACACTTAAAACGCAATAACTTCACTTCCAATCAATGTCATAAAATTCTCACTAGACAATCGATAAGGATATCAGATTCAGACGCACCAGTCGACATTTAGCCGCCACCAGGTGAGCTAGATTCAAAAAGTCCTGTTTACTTTGGAACGCAGCTTGTATATCCGAAGTATAATATATAACGCTGCCATATTGAACTAAGATAAGAAGTAAAAGTTGTAAGAATGCTTAACAATATAAAGAGCTTTTCAAAAAATTTAGTTTGCAACTACTCCAATACAATATAATAAAGCTACAAGTAATTTATTAGGGTTTTGCTTTATCTTTCCTAAATCTGTTATACTCTCGCAATATGTTATCTAGATCACTGGTCGGCAAACTTTTACTTACGAATTATATTATGTATTTCTTAATGTGAGCGTGTTAAGAGCTGCTCAAGTCAATTCAATTTAGAACCGTCACCGATTTCTTAGCAATTTTTTGTTTGTTTTTTGTATGACAAAGATAGGCAAACATATTTCAGAAACTCCTAGTCGAATACAAGTATATAACACAGTGATTCTATTTTTGAATAAAGATTGTAAGTATGTGTAACAAAATAACACTACATTTACGCCGGCAAAATGACATTGATGACTATCTAAGTCAGCTGTTAAGATATATAATTTGTTACATAGCATCACCTTGGATCGGAGAATAGGTGTTGAACGATTGCATGAAGAATTTTAATCTGTGGTTTTCAGGACGAAAATAAATTTAATATGGACGGACCAGATGGCTTTCATAAATATTGGAGAAATTTGAAAAATGAGCTCCTTAAGACCGTTGTTTAGTCGTGTAACGTTCTAATGTTACTAGGCCTGAACTGTCAATTATCAATTTCTTTTTTATACTCTTGCAACCAGTTGCTACAGACTATTATGGTTTTCTGTACGTATCACTTAAAACTAAACGAGATTGATTGCCATAACTAAGTACTAAATTAAGACATAAAACTGTAATTCGGCACAGGGGATCACTCTGTGGGCAAAAACTTTTGAAAAAGTGGTCGTGGCCCCGCCTTCTACTAAGTTAAATATCTCCTAACACATTAAAGCTACAACAGCCAAATTTTCTGGGCGGAAATATTATAAGAACTCTTACCGACAGTGTGAAAATGGATGAAGTCGGAAAAAAGATCCGCCCCCTCCCCATATAACGGTACTCTTTAAAACCACTAAAAGCGCAATAAATCAATAACTAATTACGTCAGAGACATTAAATTTTACCAACGAGATGGTAAGAATTCGCTTTATGGGAGCCGGTGTGAAAATTTAACCAGGGCGTGGCACCGCCCAGTTTTTGGTGAAATTCCATATCTCGAGACCCGACCAACCAAATTTTAGTATGTGGCATTCTTCTTACATTCTTATGTCACGTTGTGAAAGTGGACGAAATCGGACTACAATCATGCGTACTTCGAACATAAAACAATTTTAAATTCCACTTGATAAAACTTTGCACGAATAATGTCTTTAGTGTGTGACATCTTATGACCAAAAATTGTTTAAATCCAATAAAAACTGTTCGAGCGCCTAAGTACCAAATATTTAGACCCCGGTACCCATAGTTGCATAATAGTGATATGCATAACTGAAATTAAGAGATAATCCTTCTCTTATAATGGTATATCTGTTTGTCAAATTGGGTTGAATCGATTCAATACTTCACTGAGCCTCGTATACCTAATACATTATAATGATTTTCGAACTTCCAGTTGACTTTGTACCGCATATATCGGCCAATATGTGAGTTATCCCAATGAAAATGTTTTATTTTACCCATGTTTTACTTATAACAATGTATATTTGTGCCTAAAACGTGGCCTAGCCTCTATATACGATCAGGATTTTCGAATAGCCGGCTGGCTTTACTCTATATTGGTTTTACACCTTAAAGTATTTCCCTGGCGTTGATTCTTGCAAGTTGCAAGAGTATAAAATGTTCAGTTGCACCCGAAATTAGCACTGCCTTGCTTGTTTTAATCTATGGTAATAACGTTGACGTTACATTGGGTCAATAATGTAACATCAAAGCTGGGATTTGGAACTTAGTGCCTTTCGGTTTTATACATTATACGAGATGTACAAATAAAAATTAATTATTACAAATTTCCGCATATGTTTTTAAACAGCAAGAAATTTAATATAATAATGTATATATGTATTTTTTATAGCTTAATTTACTAGAAAAGTGGTTGTTGCAAACTTTCTACACAATAATAACAATTCTTATAATGAAATTGTTTATTAGATCTCGTATTAATAATTAATTGTTGTTGTTTTACACTCAACCCAGTTTAAGAGCCTTATCGCGTTGGGTTGGCGCGTGTTATTCTAACCGCTCAAACAGCGAACCAGACAAGTATCAAATTTCGTAAACATCCGCCGAGTAGAGTAGGTGTCCATGGTGAGCCGAAAAGTAGCGTAGCGAATTAAGGTGAATTAGAGTAGAGTTAAGTGCAGTTGAAGCAAAATTTAACTCATCACCTAGTTTTTGTTGTTGCAGTGGTTGCAATAATGAAGCATTTGGAAAGTTTCCTAATTTTTGCAACTCGGAAAAAATTGGAGTAGGCATGCGAGAATTAAAATCTGTGAAGTACTTATTACGGTAAAGTGCTGAGAAAGCGGCTTTTCTCCACTACAAGCTTGTTTTGCGTGCGTTGCGGTTTGGCGCTGTTACCAAAATACAAACACACATTTGTAGATGCGCATTAATGTATGTACGTGCAGCATCCTAATTTACACTGCCATGATTTGCACCAGTTTGCTAACTCTCTGCTTCTCTGTCGCTGTTTGTTCATAGTCAGTTTCTGTGCGCGCAGGTGTTTGTTTATTTACTAGACGAGCAATAAAATTTTCGCTGCTAACCAAATCATGATTCTCCTGTATTTGCGTTTGAGGTATTTATTTGAAAAGTAGAGAAGATGCCGTGCGAAAGCATGCTAAAGTTTCAAGCGCACTTTTATTTTTGTTGTTTTACTTACCACTTTAAACTGCGTTCGCTGCTGTAGTTCTTGCAACACTGTCTTACTTTATTTGTGTATTTGCCGTAGAAATTTCAACCGATACTTAAATTGCTGCAATTTTCTTCTGAAACTGTGAAGCATACTTGTAGGCGCTTAATTAGTAAACCATAGCATTTCAAGTGCATTCGGCGTTCTAGTCACTTCCATTGCTTCGCTTCTGCGAAAACTCATCTCAACTTTTTGTTTTCTTTTCACAGCAACTCGGCTATTTCACTATCTGCTTGAGAAGAACAGAGTGTAAAATAAACATCTAGTTCATTACTTCGCCTAAAGTGGGCAGGAGGTCTTAAAAACTAGTCATGAGCAGTATTGCCTCAAGTGTGACGATATTTATTTAGCATAAATAATTTAATATTAGCTTAAAATTAAAACAATTATTTAGCTTGATAATGAGAAAATAAGTTGAGTATGGAATTTCTCATGAAATAAATAAATAGGTTTATTATAATAAATAAAAATATATTAAAAAAAGTTATTTATTAATTGGAAATGAAAATCCACACTAGCAGAACGGTATTTTGTTAACTTGTTTCTAATTTTTTTCAGCCATTCTGTTAGTAATCATATTATTTTATTATACCTTGTTCCAGCAATATGGTTCAAGTCAGCTACGTGTATGAAGTTTCAACCTCAATAAGGACCAATTTATTTGCCAATTACCTCAGTTTATTTTTCAGCAGATCTAAATAAAACATATATCATTAATGTGTCAGTATGTACTAAATTTCTTACTGCAAATTCCGACATACAATTCTCACCATTAATGTGTTGACTCAGTTTGTAACTAAGAAAAAGATGAGGATGTAAATTTTGTTGTTGTTGTTGTAAAAAGTATATATTGAGGAATGCTGCCGAATTTAGTAATCGCGCCTATTTTTCAACAACTATACATACTTCATTCTTTTTGAGTCATCACAGCCAAGCCGTTTGAACTTACTTTCGCTTTTATATGTATAATGTATTCACACAAAAGTAGTAACCCAACATATTTCCACAGAATTCAAAACTTCATTTGTTGCTAATTATTGGAGAAGCCAATTTTCACCTAAATGTTTCCTAAGACATTGTACGAAATATGACTAAGAAAGGCGAATTTTCAAAACTGGATTCGGGATAGACCCAAGCCAAGAGAATCTAGTGTATCAAATGAAATCACCACATAAGTGGAAATCCGTGTTTGAAGTAGCAGCCAAAATAATGAAGAGAACTACAAATCCAACGGACAACTAAGACACGACACACAAAACAAGACTGGGACAGACAAGAAGTGTTTGGTCACAAACACTGTACGAGTACTAGGGAGGTTATGAGATAAGCCGAAGTAGGGTCAAGCCCAGAGTGTATTATAGTTTTGTTCACATAACGGTTGTACTTACTACCTAAAACTAATAGAGATAGATATAGGGTTATATATATATATATAAATGATGAGGGTGACGAGAGAAGTTGAAACCCGGTTGAGTGTCTGTCTGTTCGTCTGTGCAAGCTGTAACTTGAGTAAAAATTGAGATATCTTGATGAAACTTGATATGTGGGTATGTGGGTTCCTTAATACACAAAAAGTTCGAGTTCGTAGATGGCCGTAATCGGATCACTGCCACGCCCACTAATCGCCATTAACGAATACCTATAGAGTGCCATTACTAAGGACTTAATTAAGATATAAGACTGTAATTTTGCACAGGGTAACGCAGTAGCAGGGGCACCTGTGGATAAAGAATTTTGAAAAAGTGGCTGTGGCCCTGCCCCCTAATATGTTAAGCCGCAAAAGCTACAAAAACCAAATTCCATTAGCGCAATATTTCAAGAAATCCTACTAATAGTGTGAAAATGAATGAAATCGGATGAAAACCCGGCTCACTCTCCATATAACGGTACTGTTCAAAACGCGGTAAATCAATAACTAAGTGCGCCAGAAACGTCGAAACTTGCGGGATAGTATGATAAGGCTTTATAGGGCCCGGGATAAAAATTGGACGATGGGCGTGGCACCGCCCCCTTTTTGGTGAAATGCCATATCTCGCGACCGGCCAACTGATTTCGATAACATTTGGAACGCATCATTATTTTTATATTTCGATGTTACTTTGTGAAAATGAGTGAAATCGGACAATAACAACGCCTACTTCCTGTATAGCACAATTTTAAAATTCACTTGTTTTCCAGTTTTACTTTCCAGTACACAAAGCAAGAAGTAATTAGTATAATGGGATTAAACTTTGTACGAATAAAGTCTTTAGTGTATGCCATCTTAGGACAAGAAATTGTTCAAATCCAAGCAAAACTGTTCAAGACCCTTGGTACCGAATATGTGGACACCAGTACCTATAGTTGACTTTTGAGACAGGATCCTTTTCCTGCAGTAGTAATTCTGTCTATCTAAAATGGGTAGAATCGGGTCAATACTTCCCTGAGTCCCAATATACCCAATATAAAGATTATCGAACTTCCTGTTCACTTTATACTGTTATCTCAATGAAAATTTCAGAACGTATTTTACTCGTAACAGTTTACCTTTGTGCCTAAAATGGATACAATTGGGGAAAAACTTTCTCTAGCTCCCATATAACCTTTAACAGAATTTCCGAACATCCGGCTGATTTTGTATTATGACTATGTATAATGATTTTGGTTTTCGTAACAAATCTTATGCCAAATATATATGAAGGTCAGTGTATAAGTTATATACCTGTATGGCGTATGTATATTTAAAATTGCTTAGAATAAGATCCTCTGGTTGACGTTTTACATCCTAAAGTATTTCCCTGGCTTTGATTCATGTAAGTTTCAAGAGTGTAGAATGTTCGGTTGCACCCGAATTTAGGTCTTTTTTACTTGTTTTCATTAAATTTACTCATTTTTGAATAGCTGTAAGTTGTTTTCAACTTCCCCGAATTAAATTTTTTTTGGTAAATGAGCTTAAAATCAATCCTTTTCAACACTATATGGTATGACACAATGTGATTGGTAGCATCGGAAATATATGACTGCAACAACATTTATTGACAAAATACGACTACCCAATATATTGCTCTTTTCTCTACAAAAAGCCGCTAATTTGTTGAAACCACCGATATCAGACCAATATAGCATATACATAGTCGTTATACAAACCGAACTATCGGATTCAAGTGCTTGTATGCAAAATGTTTTCACTTGATAAGATATCTTCAATATCAAGCTGTCATACAAACTGACAGATTCGAGTCAAGTCCTTATATGAAAAACGTTTTGATTTGTCGAAATATATTCACGACATTCGGCAAAAAGTATTACCCAAGGCAATGCTATAATCCTTGATGTATTTTTTGGATGGACCACAACAGGTTATAGCTGTCATGCAAACTGATCAATTCTCAGTTCTCAGATCAGTTCTTTTATCTTCTTCTATATCTTTAGTGTTTGAGAAGGGTATTATAGCTTTGGTGGAACCGAAGTTAACACTATTTTAGGCCTTTACATATTTATTGTTTTATATTAGAATACGATTGTGCTTAACTTTGTAATACATATACATACACACATAAAAAGTTTGAAGGAGAGATACAACATTTTATTTAATAAATAATTATATGCAATATGCAATCAAAGATGGATTGGCTTTTTGCTGCTCTTTAAATAATAAATTAAAAGAAATGTTGTCAGTTATATCTTATAATTTTTTAAAATAATTAAAGCGTAGAAATTTCGGCAGTTAAAATTTTTTAACTTAATTGAATCATTGAGACCAATATCTTAAGGGGGTATTCTGGTTTAGAAGTCCGAATTTTAGGTATTTTTTTTGGACGCGATAAAAAAAAAATCAAAAATTATTTTGACTATCCATTTTTTACATGTTTTTTATTAATATTCTAAGAATACAAAATATTAATAATAGAAAAAAATTAAATTTAAAAAAACTGCATGTCGGCGAAGTAGAGACCAATGAAACAATGGCTTGTCCTGGTGTGCAGGATATAAACCCTTTCCGTGACCTAAAATTAAAATTTATGCGAAACCCGTGAAGAATAAAAGTGTAGTTATCGCCCGACGAAACGTTTTGAAAAAAAAAAAGAATTTTTTTACAAATGGTGGAGGTTTGTAAAAAAGTTTCGTATTTTCCTTGTTTTTTGTGGTTAGGAATTTTTTAAAAATACAAAAAAAAATTCTTTCGAAAGCTCTACGTAGCGTGATACTATAATGTATAGGAAAACTCTGTGTAAAATCTCATGTGAATTGGTTGAATAGAATTGAGATAAAATACACACCGTTTCTAGAAAAGTAGTTATGAGAAAAACGAGTTTAAAGTTTGAGAACTAGTCGCGCGCAGTCAGAGTCGGTGTCACAAAAGGAGCTTTAACTCGGAAAATAATTTGAATTTCGAAAAACCCTCCTAGAGACATTTTCTTGAAGTATTATTCTATAAAAATATGCAAAAAAATCGATTTTTTCGAATTTCTAAACCAGAATAACCCCTTAAGTGAATATTAGCTGCTTTTAAAAAACATCTTTAAGAATGGAAAAGTATGTCGAGAATCCCTTGCCAAAAACACCCAACGGGCATTAGTAAGTTTTACTATCTTGTACTGAACATTTAATTAATCAAATCACCAAAATTAGATATTACTTACACATAGTAACCAATAAATTTAACATTATGCACTTCCAATAGTTAATAGATATGAATGTTAATAATTCCACATAAACTATTTAGCTTAATTGACATTTTGCACTGGCACAAAATCACTTCGTAGTACTCCAAAGGACTTGGGTATGCATTTACAACGCTCTTAATTAATGAAATTAAAGTAGAAAGCTGCTCATATGCACTGCAACACGTTTCCAGCAATTTACTTATTATTGCCTATTAATATTGCAAGCACAAAAAGCGTATTGCATACCAAACGAGCAAGATTAAATAAACATGTGTGAGTGAGGAAATAAATTTAAGTCGAAGCTATAAATTTCAATAACCTTACTTATGCAAAAAGAAAATTAAATTAATATAAATGACCATACGGTTGGGTATTATGTGGAGTTTCTTTTTTACTTAACTCCCCCGCTTCCCAATCAACTGCACATGCCACAAAACAAGGATTTTACCTATATTTTCCGGTATTACACTGCTAACTGCCATTCATTAAAATCGACTAGTATGATATTAATGAGACTGGTCGGGCTGAGAGGGAGAGAGAGACTCATAGCATACACTAGTCTCGTTGTGAGAAGAACTAGTCCCATGCAGTTTTGCGCGTTAGGTTTCATTGTTCCTTTATAAGGTAGGCTATATTGTTACGTTCGGTGTCTCGATTTTGTCTAGGTTCTGTCCAAAAATAAATTTGCAAATATTAATAGATTTTTTTATGTTTTCAGATCTAGAGTTAATGGTCAAGTGCTGATAAAAAGTTTTTCTGTACAGAAACATTCTCAAAACTTTCGTAAATATAGCTTTAGATAATAAAATAAAGATTAGGCTGGTATGGATGCCGAAGTTGTAATACAAATTAATGAACTTCTGGAAATTTCACGTCCATCATTGAAATATTAATTAATATTTGATGCTGGCGAAGCTTCTATGATACGAAATTAGAATATCATTACAGGGTTACAGGATTCCACTATTCGTGCTCTTTCAGACTAACTAAAAGCAATACAGTGAAATCTTACCCCAACTACATGAATCCGTAAATGCGCAATTTCCAATTTCACTTTAATTTAACGTCCATTCACTCCAGATGACGTACACTGTAGGGTGTTAATAAAGTTATTTATCTGCAAAAACATTAGTATCAGTTTGCTTATACATATGCGTACTGGCGTGTGTACGAGTAAGATGTGAGTATATACTCTTGCACAGAATCCTTTATATAGTTTGCGTCTGCTTCCGCTAACTATTTACGAATGTTATTCACTTACTCGCACACATGTGAATGTATATGTAAGGCACTCCCACCCTTCTGCAACCGAACTTGTATTCAAGCGCACTTCTTGAGTTAGTTTATCAGTCCGTTGCGTGCAGTGGAGGCTAGTGATTGATGACATCGATAAGTTGTTATAAATTGCAATGATTTCTCCTGCACTTTGTGATCCAGTGAACTTGTAGCAGTTGCTCGGTGGCAGCGCCGCTCTTTCCGCACATTTTCAAATCGCCATACACACTTTTCTTTAAACCATCACGCCCGCTCAACAATCGTACTGTTAGCGCGCCGAAAATTTCACGTGCTCACGTAGTCGCCCGCTCCAGCCTTTTGTTTTGCTCTATGTGCCGTTCGGGGTCGACACGTCGTATGCGCAACGTGCATTCAATACTACAAATGTCGGCAACGTTTTATTTGATTTCATCTGTGATTTAGCTGAGAATCTGCGTTGTTTTCTTTTGAAAATTGCCAAGCAATTAAAATAAAGGATGCGTTTTACGTTGTCTTTGCTCAGATCTACCCATAAAAGCGCTTATAGTTTTTGTTGAAGTTATGGTGTTTATTCGTGTTGACCGCAACTCCGCAGCAAAGCTGAAATAAAAGAAATAAAAGCAAATGTTTGCAACTTCAATTACAAGAGAATTCAATCTGGCGTACATGCCATCCCCGCTTGCTAACATACACACACACTTCGGCGTCAGCAGACTTTGCTGCAATCGTTAGCATCGTTAGATTTCCTACTAGTTGCCGCCTGTGGTTCCACGCATTTTATTTGACTCGCTCGGTCGACAAGTGCACCACAGCGTTTTGGTTTTTCTCTAATGCATTATGCATATGTGAGAATGCTCTGGTATTCGTGCACACTATTTCCGAATACTTTCAAATTTCACCATTGCTTTGTCTAATATGCTACCAGCTGCCGCATGCAACGACATAAGGCCCAATGCAAAATATTTTTAGCTAGTTGCCTTGGTATGTCTGTCCGTATATGCAAAGTTTTTTTCTTAAATACTAGTTGATTAAACGCTTGTGTATACCTATGTGATGTTTAGGCCTTGCAGTATACGGAATAGTACAGATATTGCTCCTGTATAAGTACTTTAGTAATTTGGCCCCCACCTGATGTAATAAAGTATTCAAGCAAAAAACCACAACAAATAAGCTGAAACTAATGATTTTAGAGGTTGTGCGTGCTAGGCTTTGAATGAAAAATATAAAATCGTTAATTTCTATCACATGTGCAATACAACTATTCGTTTAACTGTATCTGTAACGTACTCCTCCAATTTTTTTTTCCAATGGAAAACGTTTTGTTAGTTCTTTCATTCGAATTAAGGTTGCTTTAGAAGGAACAACAATAACTTTTGAGAATAACGTTGTCTCGGCTTTAATCGGTCCGATTTTATGACATCGACATGTATGGTATAGTATGCTAAAGTTCTATACAAATACGTGATTTTTATCGTTCAGTTATAGTGGTCCGAAATCGTTGGTTCCGGTGTTGAGTAGCTTCTTGGTCACAAAAGGATCACAAAACCTTAGCAGGTTGATGGACACCTTTAAGAAAGACTCTCCAAATATGAGCTATTAGTTGTAACGGAAGGGTCTTCGGCATAACCATTTTATATATTTTTCTTATTATCTGATAGACAAATTTGTATGTCGCTCCCAACTATTAGAAAGCGAAGAAACTGAATACTCTTCCAAAAAAAAGGTGTATACCGCTTTTTTTTTGCAAATCTAACCGATTAAAAGATATTAACGATTATATTCTGATTATTTTAATTAAACTGTATTATGAAATTATAAATCGGAATTTACTGCTATGGAAAATTGCTACTTAGTTTTTTATTCGTTTAAAATGTTTTTTTTTTATTATTTTTTGGCATTGCAAAGCTCATTTAATATAATGGTTTTCCATTCAGTTATAACTTTGTTAAAGAAAAAAGTGTTTTCCTTAAAATAATAAACGTTTAACTATTAATATCTTTTACACAAAT
Organism: Bactrocera tryoni; assembly: GCF_016617805.1. Lineage (NCBI taxonomy): Eukaryota > Metazoa > Arthropoda > Insecta > Diptera > Tephritidae > Bactrocera > Bactrocera tryoni. The sequence continues at coordinate 31,207,267 of NC_052500.1, read as the reverse complement.
AGATTTAAGAAAAAATCCTTTTGAACCCGATTTGAAGATTTTTCAATTACTTACAAAATCTAAAAAATTAAATATTTTTTGAAATAGAAGGAAGCGATTTATACATTTTTCAAAAAAGGTGTTTTTCTTTTTTAATTAGTTTAGTTTTTTGTTAGCCGGAGGACCATCAATAAAAAGCTCATACTTGGGAGCCTTCCTTAAAGGTGTCTACCAACAAATTTTTCAGAGTGAAAAAAGTGCATTCGTTTATTTCAATCCAGTCTAAAATGCACATATGTACTTGTATATATGATCTGAGTGACGAGCTGAGTTGATTTAGCCATATTCTTCTGATCTGAAATTTTGCACACGTCCTTTTCTCCTAAAGTAACTGCTTATTTGTGGGAACCGCCGAAATTGGAGGATGATAGCATATACATACATAGCTGTAATACAAAGTGAACGATAAAACTCAAGCCATTGTACGGAAAACTATTTTATTTACCAATATCCTTTAATGAAATTTGACATTGCTTATTATCCAAGGCATCGCCATAATCTCTGAAGATGTTGTTTAGATCGGACTACGATAGCATTTAGCTGTCAGAGAAAGTGAAAGATTTAAATTAAGCAACATTTATTTTAAGAAATTTTTCTGTTTTACTGAAATAATAAGCCATAATATATTGTATTGATGGCATAACATAGTATAGCTATACGAAGTATAACTACTATAAAATTATGAATATTCATTTTATTATATTTGCATTAGATTCCCCATAAAACCGAATATGCGTACTTTCATGCAAAAGTGTCTTTGCTTCTTATATTTATACTCTCGCAACAATGTTGCTAACGAGAGTATTATAGTTTTGTTCACATAACGGTTGTTTGTAAGTCCTAAAACTAAAAGAGTCAGATATAGGGTTATATATACCAAAGTGATCAGGGCGACGAGTAGAGTCGAAATCCGGATGTCTGTCTGTCCGTCCGTCCGTCTGTCCGTCCGTCCGTCTGTTCGTCCGTCCGTCTGTTCGTCCGTCCGTCTGTCCGTCCGTCCGTGCAAGCTGTAACTTGAGTAAAAATTGAGATATCATGATGAAACTTTGTACACGTATTCCTTGGCTCCATAAGAAGGTTAAGTTCGAAGATGGGCAAAATCGGCCCACTGCCACGCCCACAAAATGGCGGAAACCGAAAACCTATAAAGTGTCATAACTAAGCCATAAATAAAGATATTAAAGTGAAATTTGGCACAAAGGATCGCATTAGGGAGGACATATTTGAAGTAATTTTTGAAAAGTGGGCGTGGCCCCCCCTACTAAGTTTTTGTACATATCTCGGAAACTATTATAGCTATGTCAACCAAACTCTACAGAGTCGTTTTCTTCAGGTATTTCCATATACAGTTCAAAAAATGGAAGAAATCGGATAATAACCACGCCCACCTCCCATACAAAGGTTATGTTCAAAATCACTAAAAGTGCGTTAACCGACTAACAAAAACGTCAGAAACACTAAATTTTACGGAAGAAGTGGCAGAAGGAAGCTGCCCCAGGCTTTTAAAAATTGAAAATGGGCGTGGCGCCGCCCACTTATGGACCAAGAAGCATATCTCAGGAGCTACTAGACCGATTTCAATGAAATTCGGTATATAATGTTTTCTTAACACCCTGATGACATGTACGAAATATGGCTGAAATCGGTTCACAACCACGCCTTCTTCCAATATAAAGCTATTTTGAATTCCATCTGATGCCTTCTTTGTATAATACGAGTATAAACATTAGGAACCAATGATGATAGCGGAATAAAACTTTACACAAATACGGTATTTGAAAAATATGTAAATGACGGATAATGAAATCTCGATTATCACTTTACCATGCGAGAGTATAAAATGTTCGGTGACACCCGAACTTAGCCCTTCCTTACTTGTTTTTTATAGTAATTTATATTAGTTTGGTTTACAGTAGTTTAACTCCTAGTTATATTTCACTCAAATTATGGTGAAATCTTCGATTATGTCGAATTTTATTTGATTAAAAAATATGAACGACATTATTTATTTTAAAAATATAATTATTAAGCTTTATATGCTATAACAAAGCTCGTAGCCTGTTATGGTAAAAGTTCAACTCTGCAAACTATAATTCGGCTACATTCCCAGAAAAAGTTTACCTGTGTTCTCTTCCTTTTAGTTCAATGCAATAAAAGTTATGCAGAGGAGCAAAAATCTTCATATTTATAAATTTATAGAAAAGGTTTTATAGCGTTACAGAACTTTATAGTATATATCGTGATATAATATGGCTGTAGTCCAGGTATAAGAAGCTTAAGCTGTTTAAGCTTATGGGAAATTATAGTGTGGTGTCGTGCTCCAACTGTTATATTGTTTTATAACAAAATTAACTGAGTATTTTAAACAGTGTCTGCTTTTACTTAACAGATGTAAAAAGCTTACTAGCTTACAGTCCACAAGCAAGAGGGACATATTGTTAACGTTATATTCAAGTAAAATTAAGTTGACTGTTATTAAAGCTATAAAGGCACAGCTTTCATGGCAGCGCTTTGAAACACATAAGACTTTAAGGAAGTTATCTCACCCAGTGGGCATATACTTTATAACCGTAATTTAAGAGAATCAAAAGCTCTTCGGAATAATATAAAAAATTAACAAAAATTTACAATATAAGGCATATTTTACGTATAATGTTTTCAACGAAAAGTTTTAAAATAAAGAGAGCAAAAATAAAGCCGCGAGCTTTGAGCTTCTCTTTACAACGATACTTAATTTTTCTCTTGATATTCGTTGATGAATTCTTTTTTTTTTACTGGTAAGTATGGTTATTACGATAACATAACCTCTTAATGCGATCCGTAATATGTACAAAGCAG